>NC_041394.2:340691000-340991000 GCF_900747795.2 Erpetoichthys calabaricus | reverse complement strand
AGTATATGGGGAGGCTCTCCAACCCTTAATCTGTCTCACTTGCTTGATTTATCACAGGGCGTACTGCATACTAATTATGTGCTTCATTTTGCCCATTAGCTTGCCAATCCTATTAACCTAATTTCTCCAAAATAACATTGAGCACATTCAAAACCTGACTCAGTCATTTTGTCTACCATATTACTTGGTAATTTATTCCTGGTATCAATGGTATTTAAAATGAAGAAAAAACATTTGTTAGAAATATACCCTTGGCAAGTTTCCATCTGTATCCCCGTGTTCTTGTTGAACTCATTTTAAAATTACAGCCGGGATTCACTTTACTAATTCCCTTCGTAATTTTAAACACTTCAATCATATCACCTCTGAATCTTTGTTTGCTTTAAGTGAAAACATTCAGCTCCATCAATCTTTCCTCACAACTCATACCTCTTGGACTGTGGGAAAGCGAGTTAAAGAATTAAATGATGTTGCATAAAACAGAAATGTAAACATTGGCAAGCATGTAAAACTAGAAAGAAGAGACTAGAAAATAACTTCTTCTTTCGGCTGCTCCAGTTAGGGGTTGCCACAGCGGATCATCTTCTTCCATATCTTTTTGTCCTGTACATCTTGCTCTGTTACACCCATCACCTGCATGTCCTCTCTCACCACATCCATAAACCTTCTCTTATGCACATGTCCAAACCAATGCAATCTCGCCTCTCTGACTTTGTCTACCAACCGTCCAACCAGAGCCGATCCTCTAATGTCCTCATTTCTAATCCTGTACATCCTAGTCACACCCAATGTAAATCTCAGCATCTTTAACTCTGCCATCTCCAGCTCTGTCTCCTGCTTTCTGGTCAGTGCCACCATCTCCAACCCATATAACATAGCTGGTCTCACTACCGTCCTGTAAACCTTCCCTCTCACTCTTGCTGATACCAGTCTGTCACAAATCACTCCTGACACTCTTCTCCACCCATTCCACCCTGCCTGCACTCTCTTTTTCACCTCTCTACCACAATCTTCGTTACTTTGTACTGTTGATCCCAAGTATTTAAACTCATCCACCTTTGCCAACTCTACTCCCTGCATCCTCACCATTCCACTGACCTCCCTCTCATTTACGCACATGTATTCTGTCTTGTTCCTACTGACCTTCATTCCTCTCCTCTCTAGGGCATATCTGCACCTCTCCAGGGTCTCCTCAACCTGCTCCCTACTATCGCTACAGATCACAATGTCATCAGAAAACATCATAGTCCATAGGGACACCCATCTAATCTTGTCTGTCAACCAGTCCATTACCATGGCAAATAAGAAAGGGCTCAGAGCTGATCCATGATGTAATCCCACCTCCACCTTGAATGCATCTGTCACTTCTACCGCAGACCTCATCACTGTCACACTTCCCTCGTACATATCCTGTACAACTCTTACATACTTCTCTGCCACTACCAACTTCTTCATACAATACCACAGCTCCTCTCGAGGCACCCTGTATTATGCTTTCTCCAGGTCCACAAAGACGCAATGCAACTCCTTCTGGCCTTCTCTATACTTCTCCATCAACACCCTCAGAGCAAACATAACATCTGTGGTGCTCTTTCTTGGCATGAAACCATACTGCTGCTCAGTAATCATCACCTCACTTCTTAACCTAGCTTCCACTACTCTTTCTCATAACTTCCTGCTCTGGCTCATCAATTTTATCCTCCTGTAGTTACTACAGTCCTGCACATCCCCCTTATTCTTAAATATCAACACCAGTACACTTCTCCACTCCTCAGGCATCCTCTCACTTTCCAAGATTCCATTAAACAATCTGGTTAAAAACTCCACTGTCATCTCTCCTAAACACCTCCATGCTTCCACAGGTATGTCATCTGGACCAACGGCTTTTTCATTCTTCATCCTCTTCAAAGCTGTCCTTACTTCCTCCTTGCTAATCTGTTGCACTTCCTGATTCACTATTTCTACATCATCCAACCTCTTCTCTCTCTTGTTCTCTTCATTCATGAGCCTCTAAAAGTACTCTTTCCATCTGCTCAACACACTCTCCTCGCTTGTGAGTACATTCCATCTTTATCCTTTATTACCCTAACCTGCTGCACATCTTTCTCAGCTCAGTCCCTCTGTCTAGCCAATCAGTACAGGTCCTTTTCTCCCTGCTTAGTGTCCAAACTCATCATATGCCTTTTCTTTAGCCTTCGCCACCTCTCTCTTCACCTTCTGCCTTATTTCATTGTACTCTTGTCTACTTTCTGCATCTTCTTGGCTATTCCACTTCTTCTTTGCCATTCTTCTGCATTATCTCCTGTACTTACCCCATTCCACCACCAGGTTTCCTCTTCCTCCTTCCTCTGTCCAGATGTCAGGCTAAGCACCCTGCTTGCTGTCACCCTTACTACATCTGCTGTAGTTTCCCAGCGGTCTGGTAATTCTTCACTACCACCCAGTGCCTTGCAGTCTTCCTTTTTCAACTTCCACCATTTGATCCTTAGCTCTGCCTTCACTCTCTTCCTCTTCTTGATCTCAAACTTCATCCTACTGACCACCATCCTATGCTGCTTAACTACACTTTCCCTTGCCACCACTTTACAGTCTCCAATCTCCTTCAGATTGACTCTTCTGCATAGGATGTAATCTACCTGTGTGCATCTTCCTCCACTCTTGTACATCACCCTATGTTCCTCCCTCTACTTAAAATACATATTCACCACAGCCATGTCCATCCTTTTGGCAAAATCCACTATCCTTTGACCTTCTTCATTCCTCTCCTTGACACCATATCTACCCATCACATCCTCATCCCCTCTGTTCCCTTCACTAACATGTCCATTGAAATCTGCTCCAATCACCACTTTCTGTCCCTTGGGTACATTGTTCATCACTTCATCCAACTCATGCCAAAAATCTTCTCTCTCACCCATTGCACACCCAACTTGCAGTGCATATGCACTAACAGCATTCATTATCACAACTCCAATTTCCAGCTTCATAATCATTACTCTGCCGGACACTCTTTTCACCTCCCAAACACTCTTGACATACTGTTCCTTCAGAACAATTCCTACTCCATTTCTGCTCCTATCCACACCATGATAGAACAATTTGAATCCACCTCCAATCCACCTAGCCTTACTCCCCTTCCATTTAGTCTCTTGCACGCACAATATATCAACCTTCATTCTCTCCATCATATCTGCTAACTCTCTATCCTTACCAGTCATACTGCCAACATTCAAAGCTCTTACCCTCACTTCCACCCTCTTTACCTTCCTCTTTTCCTCCTGCCTCCAGACACGTCTCCCCCCTCTTCTCCTTCTTCAGCCGACAGTAACCCAATTTCCACCAGAACCCTGTTGTTAAACCAGGGCTCGACTGATCAAGTATGGAAATTTATATTGTTGTCCGCATATTGATTTGGCAAAATTTTACACCTGATGCCCTTCCTGACGTAACCCTCCCCATTTATCCAGGCTTGGGACCAGTGCGAAGAAACACACTGGTTTGTGCATCCCCTGTGGCTAGGTTAAGAGACTAGAAAATGTCTTTAATAAAATCTCAGTGAAGCCAGGAATTGCTTACACTAGACAGGTGTAGTAATGTCACATATTTGGTTTATTCTGAAGAGGGAGAGAGAAGGGATTTTACTGAATAGGATATACCCAAATGGGGAGAGCCAAGTTACAGAGAGTGAAACAGACACAGAGGGATGGGAGTAGAAAAAAAGGAAAATGTGAAGAACTAGAAATAGGAGTCATTTAACTGAAAACAGGGCCAGACAGCAGACAGAAAAAAAAAGCACAACACACTGAAATCTATACATATAAAGGAGAGTTGGGATCCGTGTGGCTGTGTTTGTGTGTTTGTGGAAGGACGGAGAGTTAAGGTGGGTGTTGGAGTCACGTGATCATCTCCCCTCCCATTGACCTCATTTCATTCACTTCATTTCGCTCCGAGCTGAGCTCCGCAACTGACGCAGTCTTGCTGTCCTTTCTCCTTTACTGATTTACTGTTTAGTAGACGCGGTGCTTACCGAATAGTATTTTTTCCTTTAGTGTTTCTACTTAGTGTTTCTTGGTGTTTAGTAGACGCGGTGTGCGAAAGGAGAGCTGGGATCCGAGAGACTATGTTTGTGGAGAGATGGAGAGTTAAGGCAGGTGGGGGAGTCACGTGATCATCTCCCCTCCCATTCACCTCATTTCATTCACTTCATTTCGCTCCGAGCTGAGCTCCACAGTTGACGCTGTTAGTTCTTTCTCCTTTACTGATTTACTGTTTACTAGACGCGGTACTTACTGATTAGTATTTGTTCCTTTAGTGTTTCTTAGTGTTTAGTAGAGGCGGTGTGCCGGTGTTCCCGGCGGTGTTGCGGTTTAGTGTTACTTTCTACTTCGTTTTTGTACTTTAGTGTTTAATAATAAATAATAATAATTCATTTCATTTATATAGCGCTTTTCTCAGTACTCAAAGTGATACAATAGTGAGTGATACTTAGCTGATAGCAGTGTAGAAGCAGCACAGCACAACGCAGCCGGTAGGACAGACGCGTGTGGTAGCGTACGTGAGCGGCGACAGCAAGCAGCAGAATGCACAGCAGGAGGACGAGGAAGCAGGATTTGGATGTTCCAATACACAGCCATAAACAGTAATGCTTGGTAATTTCAGGCGTGATCGCCCCGAAGCCATAAGCCACGTTAGTATGAACATCAGATCAGTTCCCGGTCGTAGAGTACTGTAAGATGAAATGGGAGCAGATCAGCATAGCGAATATAATCACGGAGACAGATCATCCCGAGGTGCTAGATTGCCAGGTACAAAGAAATGTTCGTAGGTCTCGTCCCGTGATCCACAGACTCGGCTGTTCCCAGTAAAGTGGAGTCCATAAAATCTGTAAATATTAAGCCAAATCCAAGCAATTCGAGTCAGCTGTATCCACGAACTATACGTACAATAAACGAAATAAAACAAGCATAAGAAAGTGCAGAATTAAAGCGAATTTTGTGAAACGTTTTGTTAACAGGGAGGAGCGGCGACAACAAGCGTGCGCCGGCATCCCCTCACCTGCTACAATAAAGCAGTTATAATAAAGAAGTTTAGTAGAGTTTTACTTTATCTCATTTAGCGTTCTTCCCGGCGGTGTTGCCGTTTTTTAGTGTTAGTGTCTACTTAGTGTTTGTGTTTAGTGTTATGGAAGGAGTGATCTTACCACCGTCAGATTTTGCAATGAATCAGTTGGTAAATAATGATTATTTATCAACAGATCACATGAGCAAATTCAACGAAATTTTAGCTGCGCATACAATTTCCAGCCTCAAAAGGTTTTGCTAATGTGGACTCCTGACATACCTATAATGCCCATTCCACAAAATGCAAAACATATTCAAATATTACCTTCTGCAGCTACTGAACGAGTGACTCACTGGGTGTGTACCTATTATGATGGTGCTGTAATTCATGTCTATGACAGTTTAAATGCTGATAAAAAATTCAACCTCACCGAAGAGCAGCTTCGTTTCCTTTATGCTTTGTTTCCTTACAAACCTCCCATAGTTTATGAAGACACACAGCAACAATTAAATCATACATATTCTGGTGTATTCTCAATTGCATTTGCTGTGAGTATTTCTTTAGGTATTAACCCAAGTGATATACAGTATATACAAAATGTAAATGTTCGTTTGTTCAAAACCTTAAATCTCCGAAAGTTCTTCACCGATTGCTTTGAAATTTTGACACAACGTTGCATTCAAATACGCGCGTGTTTTTATATACATATTATATAGATGTCACACCTGTGACAGGTAAAAACATGCTTTTTTTTTTTTTAAAGCACAGCGCCATCTGCTGGACGTAAAAGCAACACACGCTATACTAAATATTTTATGATTCTGTTTCAATGTTTCGATCAAATACATTTGTAAGTACGTGAATAAAGGCAGCGACATGGCAGTTTTTGGCGTGTAACCAGAAAGAAGTGATAGGAATGCGGTCATACATATCGATGAAATTGCACAGTATTAGGCTGGAAGATACATAAGCAGCAATGAAACTGTATGGCGAAGTCTTTCATTTCCCATACATGAACGAAGTCCAGATGCTGTTCACATAGCAGTACATCTAGAAAATGGACAACGCGTTTATTTCACAGCTGCAAATGTGCAATAAATAGCCCTGAATCCACCGACTACAACGTTAACTGCTTTCTTTACGTTATGTCAAAATGACGTGTTTGCGAAAACACTGCTGTATTCGGAAGTGCCTACGTATTACACATGGAATGCGAGTAGAAAATCATTTGAACAACGCAAGCGAGGAGAGCGAGTCAACGGACAACCTGGCATATCCAAAGAAACCACGATAGGCAGACTGTACACCGTGCATCCCAATCAAGATGAATGCTTCTTTGTTCACATGCTGTTGGTAAATGTGCCCGGTCCAACGTCTTTCCAGCAATTGAGAATTGTCAATGGCGTTACACATGCCACTTTCCGAAGTACATGTCAAGCTCTGAATTTACTGGAGAACGACCGACACTGGGATGTATACATTAATGACGCGTGCAACACGTCACATCCAAATCAAATTCGTGCATTGTTTGCAATCATATTGACCGCCTGCTCTCCTTCATCTCCAACACAGTTATGGGAGAAATATAAATCGCACATGGCTGAAGATATTTTCCGTCGAATACGCAAGTAAAATTCAAATATAAACATGGATTTCACAGCAGAAATCTACAAATAAGTGTTGATAATGATTGAAGATTTGTGCTTAGAAATCGCGAACAAAGTTCTCAATCAATTGGGAATGCCATCACCGAATCGATCTGCTGCTGCTTCGTTCAATTTAGAATTGCGTCGTGAACAAAATTACAACACGGGTGATCTTTTGTCGTTATGTGCAATCAAATATTCCTAAGCTAACGCTTCAGCAAAAAGGCATTTACGATCAAATAATGCAAACTGTCAATAACGGGGTTGGAGAAATCTGGAAATTGGGAACAGAAAGGTGCCGGTTGATCTGACCTCAGGACGAATTTCATTGCCTCATAACTTCTGCAATTTAGTGACGTCAAAAGAAGAATTGGTTGAAAAAGTATTTCCCAATATTCAAACCAATTATAAGAATCACGATTGGCTGAGTGAACGAGCTATTCTTGCGGCCAAAAACAAAGACGTCTACGAACTTAACAATATTATTCAGTCTAACATTCTGCACAGACAATGGAACAACAAAAAATATTGTATACCCACAAGCATTGTGAAATTAAGCATATCTTTTCCATTTAACCAGACTGGGCCACAGCAACGCATGGCCGGGTACAGCTATATATATATATATATATATATATATATATATATATATATATATATATATATATACACCAATAATGTTACTGAGAAACTTACAGCCACCGAAACTTTAGGTCACATGCCTGCAAAAGAACCTAATTGAGGCAACTATTTTTACTGGCGGTGGCTCAGGGGAGAGAGTTTTTATTCCTTGCATCCCTGTTATACCCTCTGATCTCCCATTTCAATTCAAACACCTCCAATTTCCAGTAAGGCTCTGCTTCACAATGACAATTAATAAGTCTCAGGGACAGACCCTACAAAAGGTTTGCATTGATTTGAGGCAAGATTGCTTTTCACATGGCCAACTATATGTTGCATGCTCAAGAGTAAGCTCAGCGCATAGCTTGGTCATATTACAACCGGAAGGGCGAACTGACAACGTGGTATACAAAGAGATCCTTAACAAATAAGTATTGGTACATTTTCCCTCAGTTTATTATTTAAAATTTTAAAGCAGTACTTCGCCGCTGCGAAGCGCGGGTATTTGCTAGTCATCTTATATATAAACATCAACACGCGGAAGTGTGTGTTTTTTTGTCTGTGCGGCCTGGAAATGTGAGGCTACAGCATGAAGCTGAAAGAGCTGGCAAGGCGGCTCCAAGTTAACGAGTCGGAAGAAGAAAGAAGTACGAGGCTACAGCATGAAGCTGAAAGAAAGCGACTCTGTCAGCAAAGTGAAACCGCTGAAGAAAGACAAACTCACTTAGCTGCTAATATACAAGCGAGGCGAGCACATCGGCAAAACAAAACCTCAGAGGAGAGAGAATCTCGCTTAGCCGCTGATAATGACAAGGAGGGCAAGCACGTCCGCAACACGAAACCACCGACTCTGCATTTCAATTTTTTTCTGAGGATTTCAATTGTTTCTAGTATCCTGGGCTTTTTATAGCACGAGCTTACACAGCTAGTTTGAAAATATAAAATCCATTAGGAACAACAAAAATAACTCCAAAACTAACACATAACAACATCAAGCAGGTCTGTAGGTTTTTCAAATATACTAAACCATTTAAGATTCTTTTAAGACTCACTCTGGATTTACTAAGGAGCAAAAAGGTCTCCTGAATGAGAAAAAGAGAAGAGCATTCAAATCCAGTGACAAAGAGGTTCTGAAGGACATTCAGCAAATGCAAAAGAAAAAAGTTCAGTGAAGGAAAGGCAGCTTACAAAGGTGAAATAGAAAACAAACTTGCACAGAATAACATGAAGGAGGTCTGGAATGGAATGGGCATACTTACTGGACTCCAGCAATCCAGAGCTCAGGTGCTAGAAGGGAATGTGGACAAAGCTAACACCCAGAACCAATTCTTTAATAGATTCTCCCTCCCACTGCCACCTTCTTCTACTGACCAGTCTCCACAAGCCATCCCTACTACTTTAACACCTTTTACTCAAACTGGTCCTAGGTGAGGGATGAGACAAAGAGTGGTTCAACAAAACCTCCTATGAAGAACAAAAAATTTGGACAGCGTTTTCCCTCGCCCGGACGTGGGTCACCGGGGCCCCCCTCTGGAGCCAGGCCTGGAGGTGGGGCTCAAAGGTGAGCGCCTGGTGGCCGGGTCTGCACCCATGGGGTCGGCCGGGCACAGCCCGAAAAGGCAACGTGGGTCCCCCTTCCTATGGGCTCACCACCTGTGGGAGGGGCCAAGGAGGTCGGGTGCAGTGCAAGTTGGGTGGTGACCGAAGGCGGGGACCTTGGCAGTCCATTCCTCGGATACAGAAGCTGGCTCTTAGGACGTGGAAATGTCACCTCTCTGAAGGGGAAGGAGTCTGAGCTAGTGCGCGAGGTCGACAGGTTCCGGCTAGATACAGTTGGGCCCACCTCGATGCACAACTTGGCCTCTGGAACCAATCTCCTTGAGAGGGGCTGGACTCTCTACCACTCTGGAGTTGCCCCCGGTGAGAGGCGCCGAGCGGGTGTGGGCATACTTATTGCTCCCCAACTTGAAGCCTGTTCATTGGGGTTTACCCCGGTGGACGAGAGGGTAGCCTCTCTCTGCCTTCAGGTGAGGGGACGGGTCTTGACTGTTGTTTGTGTGTATGTGCCGAACAGCAGTTTGGAGTACCCACCCTTTTTGGAGTCCCTGGAGGAGGTGCTAGAGGGCAAACCTTCTGGGGACTCCCTTGTACTGCTGGAAGACTTCAATGCTCACGTGGGCAATGACAGTGAGATCTGGAAGGGCGTGATTGGGAGTAATGGCCCCCCCAATCTGAACCTGAGCGGTGTTTTGTTATTGGACTTCTGTGCTCGTCACAGATTGTCCATAACGAACACCATGTTCAAGCATAAGGGTGTTCATATGTGCACTTGGCACCAGGACACCCTAGGCCTCAGTTCGATGATCGACTTTAGATAGATAGATAGATAGATAGATACTTTATTAATCCCAAGGGGAAATTCTTTGTGGTCATGTTGTCGGACTTGCGGCCACATGTCTTGCACACTCGGGTGAAGAGAGGGGCAGAGCTGTCAACTGATCACCACCTGGTGGCGAGTTGGCTTCGATGGTGAGGGAGGATGCCGGTCAGGCCTGGTAGGCCCAAACGTGTTGTGAAGGTCTGCTGGGAACGTCTGGCAGAGTCCCCTGTCAGAAGTAGCTTCAAACTCCCACCTCCGGCAGAACTTCGACCACGTCCCGAGGGTGGTGGGGGACATTGAGTCCGAATGGGCCCGGTTCCGTGCCTCTATTGTTAAGGCGACTGACCAGAGCTGTGGCCATAAGGTGGTCGGTGCCTGTCGTGGCGGCAATCCCCAAACCCATTGGTGGACACTGGCGGTGAGGGATGCCGTCAAGCTGAAGGAGGAGTCCTACAGGACCCTTTTGTCCTGTGGGACTCTGGAGGCAGCCGATAGGTACCGGCAGGCCAAGCGGAATGCGGCTTCAGTGGTTGCTGAGGGAAAAACTCGGGCATGGGAGGAGTTTGGGGGAGGCCATGGAGAACGACTTTCGGATGGCTTCGAGGAGATTCTGGTCCACCATCCGGCATCTCAGGAGGGGGAAGCAGTGCAGTGTCAACACTGTACAGTATATGGTGGGGATGGTGCGCTGCGGACCTCGACTCGGAATGTTGTGGGTCAGTGGGGGGGGTTTGGGGTGGCGAAGACCTCCTCAATCCCACTAACATGCCTTCCAATGAGGAAGCAGAGCCTGGGGACTCGGAGGTGGGCTCCGGGTTGGGAGCGAGACCCTGCCCCAAGTGGAGGAGTTCAAGTATCTCACGGTCTTGTTCACGAGTGAGGGAAGAATGGAGCGGGAGATCGACAGGTGGATCGGTGCGGCGTCCGCAGTGATGTGAGTTCTGCATCGTTCTGTCGTGGTGAAAAAGGAGCTGAGCCGTAAGGCAAAGCTCTCAATTTACTAGTTGATCTATGTTCCTTCCCTCACCTATGGTCATGAGCTATGGGTAGTGACCGAAAGAACGAGATCGCGACTGAAATGAGTTTCCTCCGCAGGGTATCTGGGCTTTCCCTTAAAGATAGGGTGAGAAGCTCAGTCATCCGGGAGGGGCTCAAAGTAGAGACGCTGCTCCTCCGCATCGAGAGGAGTCAGATGAGGTGGCTCGGGCATCTGATCAGGATGCCTCCTGGACGCCTCCCTGGTGTGGTGTTCCGGGCACGTCTAAAAGGGAGGAGGTTCCAGGGAAGACCCAGGACACGCTGGAGGGACTGTCTCTCCTGGCTGGCCTGGGAATGCCTCGGGATTCCCCCGAAGAGCTAGAAGAAGTGGCCGGGGAGAGGAAAGTCTGGGCATCTCTCCTCAAGCTGCTGCCCCCGCGACCCAATCTCGGATAAGCGGAAGAGGATGGATGGATGGAGATATATATCCTCTTTAATAAAATCCCTGTGTGCGTCCAGGTGTCCGTGTGTGTCTTCTGGTGAAGTGCGCATGCGCAGGGCACGGTGCGATGCGCGATATTACTATCAGAGAAAGTTACAGGCGTTTTACGGAAATACAAACTAGTATTACTGTGAGAGGAAATTAAAGGTACACAATACAGTGACTCATATTATAGCCACATACAACCAGTATTACTGTCAGAGGAGATTAAAGGCATATTACCGACGTGCACGCCTGTATTACCACCAGAGAAAATTAAAGGTATATTACGGACGTACAAGCCAGCAGACGCACAAGATAGTATTACTGTCACAGAAAATTAAAGACACACAATACACGGCGGCAGCCCACGAAGAACGGTCAGCTCAGCAAGTAAACATCAACAAAAGAAAGGCTGAAAGAAAGAAAAATACGACAAAAAAAAAAATGAATGAGGTCAAAGTCCCTTGCCATTTAATATAGACTGTTCCTACTAATGTTTATGCACTACTGTTCTAGCGCCCGTTATTGTAACGGGCTAAATGACTATATAATGGATGTTGCATATTTTTACAGTCAAATAAAGCAAAGACAGTAAAACTATACAACATTCCATGATCTGCTTCTCGCAACTGAAAGAGGGCACCGTGGCAGATGTTTGCAGATGGCAGACCAACCACAAGCGTTACCTGGTAGGTAACCACCCACACAATTCAGGTCGTCGAGACTCAGACTACGAATGCAATATATTATATATAAACACGATAACTTGAGTTTGCTTTTACTTAGGTCAACTAAATTTTGCATACAGGTATTAGGTACAAAACTTAGATTTCAATCAACTTTTGGACTATTCCTGCTAACTGGAAGTGATACTTTACCTGAATACATACTCGTTTTTTTTTTTATTCATGAAAAAAGTCTGATTTATTCAACTTTACTTTTATAATAATTGTTCACTATATTATTGATTTGATTAATAGCTGATGGTTCTTTAATGTATATAATATAAAAATATAATCATTATTTTGCGGTTTACTCCTCAAATATCCATCCCCATATCCGAGTATACGAGAAGTCTAGGGGAGACCACTCCCGATTTTGTTTACTTCTCTTCACTTTCCTTCTAAGTATTTAATTAAACCCAATAGTGCATGATTTGTCATTTGCAAGTTATTGCTAATTAGGAGCAATTAAAAACCAAGAATACAGCTGTTTAAGATTAAAATAAGCAATAAAGGTTCAAAATCTTAATGACCGAGACAACTAAAGTGAAGAAGTGTTACTTGAGCAATAAGTGCTTCTTATTAAGCAACTGGGTCAGAACAAAAACCTGCAGCCACTGCAGCCCTCCATGAACGATTTTCTCCACCCGTTATAAAGCATAGTATGTGTGTGCATAAATATTTATTTAACACTAGAATTACCAGAGCCTACGAGAAAACTCGTAAATCCGGCCCACCTTAAATCCTTTCTCACCTCTCCGTCAGCGTCTTTTGTCCTGTAAATATGTCGATAAGCAGCAAGCAGCTGCTATACCATCCCACCGCCCCAGTTCAATTCGCAAAGAAGTTTCTCAGTGCTCAGTGTTTATCTTCGAGTGAAGTGCTGGAACTTTATAGGGTAAAAAAGTACATCAGCATTTGGAATACATACAGTATCTCACAAAAGTGAGTACACCCCTCACATTTTTGTAAATATTTTATTATATCTTTTCATGGGACAACACTGAAGATATGACACTTTGATACAATGTAGTCAGTGTACAGCTTGTATAACGTTGTAAATTTGCTGTCCCCTCAAAATAACTCAACACACAGCCATTAATATCTAAACTGCTGGCAATAAAAGGGAGTACACCCCTAAGTGTAAAATGTCCAAATTGTGCCCAAAGTGTCAATATTTTGTGTGTCCACCATTATCTTCCAGCACTGCCTTAACTCTCTTGGGCATGGAGTTCACTAGAGCTTCACAGATTGCCACTGGAATCCTCTTCCACTCCTCCATGACAATGTCACAGAGCTGGTGGATGTTACAGACCTTGTGCTCCTCCACCTTCCATTTGAGGATGCCCCTACAGATGGTCAACAAGGTTTAGGTCTGGAGACATGCTTGGCCAGCCCAGCACCTTTACCCTCAGTTTCTTTAGCAAGGCAGTGGTCATCTTGGTGGTGTGTTTGGGGTCGTTATCATGTTGGAATACTGCCCTGCGGCCCAGGGAGGGGATCATGCTCTGCTTCAGTATGTCACAGTACATGTTGGCATTCATGGTTCCCTCAATGAACTGTAGCTCTCCAGTGCCGGCAGCACTCATGCAGCTCCAAACCATGACACTCCCACCACCATGCTTGACTATAGGCAAGACACACTTGTCTTTGTACTCCTCACCTGATTGCCGCCACACACGCTTGACACCATCTGAACCAAGTAAGTTTATCTTAGTATCATCAGACCACAGGACATGGTTCCAGTAATCCATGTCCTTAGTCTCCTTGTCTTCAGCAAACTTTTTGCGGGCTTCTTGTGCATCATCTTTAGAAGAGGCTTCCTTCTGGGATGACAACCATGCAGACCAGTTTGATGCAGTGTGCGGCGTACGGTCTGAGCACTGACAGGCTGACCCCCCCCCCCACCACCACCACCACCACCACCCCTTCAACCTCTGCAGCAATGCTGGCAGCACTCATACGTCTATTTTCAAAAGTCAACCTCTGGATATGACACTGGGCACAAGCACTCGACTTTTTTGGTTGACCATGGCGAGGCCTGTTCTGAGTGGAACCTGTCCTGTTAAACCGCTGTATGGTCTTGGCCACCATGCTGCAGCTCAGTTTCAGGGTGTTGGCAATCTTTTTGTAGCCTAGGCCATCTTTATGTAGAGCAACAATTCTTTTTTTCAGATCCTCCGAGAGTTCTTTGCCCTGAGGTGCCATGTTGAACTTTCAGTGACCAGTATGAGAGTGTGTGAGAGCGATAACACCAAATTTAACACACCTGCTCCCCATTCACACCTGAGACCTTGTAACACTAATGAGTTACATTACACTGGGGAGGGAAAATGGCTAATTGGGCACAATTTGGACATTTTTCACTTAGGGGTGTACTCACTTTTGTTGCCAGCAGTTTAGATATTAATAGCTGCGTGTTGAGTTACTTTGAGGGGACTGCGAATTTACAACGTTATACAAGCTGTACAAGAACTACTTTACATTGTGTCAAAGTGTCATATCTTCAGTGTTGTCCCATGAAAAGGTATAATAAAATATTTACAAAAATGTGAGGAGTGTACTCACTTTTGTGAGATACTGTACATTTCATGTGTGTTCCATGTCAACAACAATCTGTGTAAAAACGTTGTTAACACAGAAACGTTTTAGTAATAATTGACAAAATGTAGACATAAAAATGTATATTGTGTGAAGCCTGAAATACTAATATGAAATTAACACTTTCACAAAAAGATACAAGTATCACAAAACAAGTGCACTTTAATTCAAGAATTTAACTGAAGAAAAAAGAAAGCAGGTTATGGTAGGCGGTTGATACGACAGCTTGCGTGGTGCAATGCCAAGAAGTGCTGCCTTCCAATTAAGAGGTCACGGTTTCGATATCAGCTTCTTCACAAATTTTCCATTTTGAATAGTGAGCTGCACTTTGTTTTTATTGTATGATACTAACAATAAAAACATACACTTGATTTACGTCTGTAAATTTATAGTACTTGTCACAGTTAGCATTTTTTTTTCTTCAGTTTTATTCTCTCACTCATGTTCAAGCTCTCACACCGACGCGGTTTTCAGATAAAGATGGTGTATAACAAACAAACTTGTTTTGTTATACACCCTCTATTTGAGAAAAGTGCCAGATCTTCTGCGCAAACAAGACTGGGAAAACTGTGGACGTGGATGTGAGTGGTGTGCTCGACTCAGAATGATTGTGGATGTGAATTTTTTTTATTCAGTTTTGTTCTTGAGTGTTCCTGCTCACACTGAATTAGTATGCACCTTCTGATCCATGATGTCAAAGCCGCACTGAAAAAAAAAAAAAAAAGAGAGAGTCGTAGGTATATATGACATTTGGAATAATTCATTTTATGACCTGTATTGTACATTTCGGAAAACGTTGTTGCACTAATGTAACATTATATTCATTTGCATACCTTCATGTGGTTGTAGTCAGTGACCGCATTTTTTTTTTTTTTGTTTGTTTTTTTTCCCCCTAATCTTGGTCAGTGTCCACATGTTGCTGTATGGTGGTGTTTCTTTTGAACTCCAGAAGATGCAGAGGACAGAATAGTACAGAGAGGTAAGTTCCACGCTATATACAATCATCAGATTCAAATGTTAACAGTTACCACACACACCCAAGGACCGTCCTTCCTACATTTACGACATGTGTATAAGGTGTGAAGCCTCAAGTGCAAATATCAAATAAGCACTTTCACAAAAGGTACAAGTATAACAAAACAAGTGCGCTTTTATTCAAGAATTTAAACGAAAAAAAAAGAAAGCAGGTTACAGTAGGCAGTTGATAAGACAGCTTGCGTGGTGCAATGCTAAGAACTGATGACTTCCAATCAAGAGCTTCTGGGTTCGATGCTGGCAGCTTCTCAAGGTTACCGTTTTGAGTAGAGAGCTGCTCTTATTGTTAATATTATACAATAAAAACATACATTTGATTTGAATCTCTTTAGACACACGTTAAATTACACAGTTCATTGGTGCAGATAAGCGATCGAGTGTGCCAGGTTTTCTGGAGAATGAAATTAGTGAACCCACATTGGACTTTGTAAACTTCACATGCACTAAATACGTGAAATATGAATTCCTTTCATAACTTGTGCAAATAAGAAGCTGCGGGCTAGTAAGTAGATGGCTAACTAATGTAATTTCCTTGTACTATAAATAAGTGCAGTGGTTAGCGGTGCTGCTTCGCGGACGAATACCTGTAAACATAAAGCACGTACCTAAACCCTTACACTATGGTTAAGATTAGGCTTGTGGGAGGGTAACAGGGTATGCGATGGGAATTTCATGACTGACTGCTTTTTTATGTCACTGCGCTACAAGAGCAGGAAGTGACGTCAAACTGAAGCGCAGAAGCCTTGGTAAAGGCGTAATTAGGTAGCCCCGAAGCACACTTTTGTAATTTTTTAATCTAACATTATCTCGTACATACGCGAAAACATCTCGTACGTACGTGATATTTTCACGTATGTAGAAGATAAGGGTTATCCCATAATTTTTTTTCACTGTGCGGTTCAGAGCTTCCATAAATTCTAGCATTCTAGAAGTTTTTAAAAGTTGTTAATCTCTACTCTTAAGAGATCAGTGGGGTCCTTTATCCTGCCTAGTGAACGGATGAAACTCTAGACTTATGTGATGTGTGTCGATTATGTCCGCCATGAGCTGCTGTATGTTTACTTATCAGTTATGCGTTTTTACTTCTTTGGAGAGAATCATGTGTTCATTGCTCAGTAAGGACAGTGGACACATCAAGTCAGTTTTTTTTTATTTTCACTACTGCCTTTTGTCTCGGTCTGTGAGACTGGAGGAGTTGTGTTGTTTGTCACCTGGGATGGTCACTTAGAATTGCTGCCGCTGGAACTGACAATTCATAGGACACATTTAAGGAGGTATTCCCAGTAATCAACAAGTCAGTGATTGCTGGGGATTGAGCTCACCACTCTGCAGCACTGCCCTGAAGCAGGCTCTTTCTTTCAAACTTTGTGCTGCCTTCTGCTCTCCTACTCTCCTCTGATGGACTAGGACTCGGCTTACTCATCTATGTTGGAGTGTACAGAGGTTAGTAGTGAATATAAATTGTAAAAAGTGATTTCTGATCAGTGGTCTCAAAGGTAATGTCTCTACTTATGGACTTATGTGAACGGTGTGTAAATTGCGAGGCTACCCCTTTAAGAAAAAAGTGATGTGTGGTTCAACTGAATGCCTTGTTTGGTTGGCACTGCCGGTAGTGTGAAAGTGTGAGTGAGCGAGTGGCCATACTTTCATCGTTTTGGGAGAGGTGAATGCAATCCTTCTGAATTTTTTAATAAATAAAATGCCTGCCTAGTTGCTCAATTTATAATTAATACATTTATTCATAAAAACATTTACATGTCCACTGCTACTCCCACACTCGCAGAATTCATTCCCACACTCACCAGAAGCATTACTGCTCGTAAAGAACTTGTCTGATATCATCCTTTACAGGATAAAAGCAGCCTGAACTCAAATAACCAGAAGATACCCCCACCACCACCACTGAGGCTTGAAACTTCACTAACCTGTGATCTCTGACAAAGCCAGTTGAGTGTCTGTTACGCAGTTTTAATGGTGGTAGTGCATTCTCAGAGACCATGGGTGGGCCGAGCATTAAAATGTCTGAGGTGTGGCGGATGGCTGGGGTCCTTGTCTAGCTGGGACGTCTTTATTATGGAAGGACCGGAAGAGAAGCAATATCTCCCCCAGGACACTAGAGGGCAAACCCCCTGGATTGCATTGGGGTCACGGACTTGGAGCTTGGAAGCTCAGCCCTGCAGGGGTGAGTGGCCACAGCCAGGGGGCACCTGGACAGTTTCAGAGCCCTGGACTGAAGATCCGGGTGCACCTGGAGTGCTTCCAGGTGCCCATGCAGCACTTCTGCCACACCAGAAAGTGCTGCCGGATGATCGTCAGGGAGCATGTGGAGCGCATCCGGGTGCAGTGTAAAGGAGGCCGCCTCACTCCATTTCTGGATCCAGAGTCGCGTGGTGGAGGACAGAGCTTCTGGGAGAGTAGTGGAGGCGGTAGAAGACAAGAAAGAAAAAGACAGAAAAGGACTGGGCATTAACTGCCCAGAGAATTGTGAGCATTGTGTGCTGTGAAAAGGCAACAAAAAAAATAAATAAATAAAAGCGGGTGCTTTAGGACTTGTGTGGTCTGCCTGTCTGTATTCAGGTTAGAGGGCTGTCAGACCCCTGATCTTCCACATGAGGTTTTTCTTTTTTCCTGAATTACATGTAATTATTTCAAAGTGCTATAGTGGTGGAAAATGACTGGTTATGGCATCCCATAATAAGCCTATAATTGCACTTTGATCAAATTTACACTGCAATATGGGACTATTCAGCTTTTTTATATATAATTCTCTTCAGCAAGCACAGGCTGACAGGGCTTGCACATATTTACAATTATAATGCAGTACCAGTAAATGATGGTTCAGTACAGTATATCTTATATATAAACGTCTACGCATGCGTGCGTGTGTGTGTGTGTGTCTGTCCGTTCCAGAATTGAGAGGTGGAGTTGGGGTAAGCGCTCCGCCTCTGAGGAAACAAAATCTCTTAGCCGCTAATGCACAAGCAACGTGAGCACATCAGCAAAACAAAACCTCCGCAGAAAGAGACAGTCGCTTAGCTGCTAATGCACAAGCGATGCGAGCACGTTGGCAAAACAAATCCTCCTAGGAGAGAGATGCCCAGAGTAGTTCCTTTCAATTACCTGACATCGCTACATTTCAGTTTATTTTCTGATGATTTCAATAGTTTCTAGGACCACGGGCTTTTTACAGCATGGGCTTACACAGCTACTGTATACACACACATATAAATTATGTCAAACATACAGTAAAATAGAATCAACTTCAATTTTAATATAAGCAGATCATGGCTATGCTCTTTATACTATTTAAAAAAAGATATGGACAGTTGGCAATGGAGAACAGAAAAACTTCAGCTGATAGCTTTAATAAAGAAAATAAACTTGCAGTAAGTATTAAGAGACAAGGTCACAGTGCTGATGACCTCTGGCCTATCCCCCGGCAGGCACTCTCCACTATTATAAATACATATATCTAATTTTTAAAAAAAATCACTGTTAGGTCCCAGGCTCACAAAATCTTTAGGATTACTTTAATAAATACAAACAAAAGCTTAGGCTGCTCAAAAATGGCTACACTTACCTGAGCAATTTACTAAAAGAAAACAACTGTCCTCAGTTTTCCCATAAAGTTTTAAACTTCACTGCATTTCCAAAAGCTAAGCATGAGACCTGCCTTACAGACCACACCGACTGAACCCAAAACTTAAAAGGTATTTTTAATTTACGCTTACCTTCCCCAGACTGGTTTGGTGATGGCTGATCTTCCTCGGTTCTAACAGATGAATTTTTCTCAGTCCTCGTCTCAGGGATGATAGACATCTCCTCGTCCTCTTCTTTAATGCACACAGTCAGCAGTTTATACTCCTCATCCGAGAGGCTGAGACTCTCCTGTTCGGAGTGGTCAGACTCCCATTCACAGTCATCCTCCTCCTTAACAATCACAGTCATTACCTCCATGGTGTTTATGTCACACGTGTCCTCTTTCACATCCATCCCAATGCTGCAGAAAAAAGCAGCAGATCCTCCTTCCTTGCTGTTGAAAAAACAGGATTTAATTGCATAAAAATTTCTCCATTAAGATATAAAATGTATGAATTTCATTTTATAGTGGCATATCGACAGTAGTGCAACATTTTTCATATCAAGTTATCAAGAGAAAAAACAGTTGGGGCCCACCAGTACTCATTATTATAGTGTTTTATGGTAAAAGTACAGATTTGCTTTATACATTTGTTTAAAATATGCTTATTGATTTTCTATGACACAGTTGTAGAAAAAAGTAGTAGCCTGGGAAATAAAATAGGCAAATTACTAGTGTGACAAACCTTCTATCTCTCTAATATAAATAAAAAATCCAATATCTGTCTGTCTGTCTGCTTTTCACAAGAGAACTACTTAACAGATTTAGATCGGGTTTATTTCTATAATTTGCTTGAACATTCCGGTTGATTTTGCAACTTCTCTCATCGTGCTAAGTATCATAGTTTGCTTGGGGTACCGATTTATTTGCGCGAATCCGAGAGAGATGCAGTGGGCTGAGGGGAGCCCTCCTCAATCATGCACCAGCCTCGGGGTGTACTTTACATTCTCTTAGCTAGCGAACGAGAGAACTACTTCACGGATTTAGATCGTTTTTTTCTATAATTGGCTTGAACATTCCAGTTGATTCTGCAACTTCTCTCATCGTGCCAAGTGTCATATTTCACTTGCAGGAGCAATTTATTCTCACTAATCCGAGACAGAGTGGAGGGGGAAGCGTGACGTCAGGAGTGGGAAGTAGAAAAGGGCCCTCCTCACTCATGCACCAGCCTCCATTCCATTCGGTCTGCCTGTCACTATATTTTGGATTGTACCTCTGCTTAGCAAGCAATCCCCGTTTGTTTATTGATTTTTAAAGTTTGTCCTGTTTCACTACTACATGGATGAAGCTAGTTATTAATATGGACAATGGAATTAACAGAAGAAGCCATCATAAGGCACTTATGGGAGTAGAGATTATAATACAGAGTTAAAAAGAACTGATCAATATGATAAAAATCGGAGCAGTAAATGTACAAAAAAATAATTAAAGGTGGACATGAAGCGGTGGTGGACTACATCACAGATTTGAACAGCATGAAATGAAAAGTGTTGTACAAAGGAAACAATTAGAGGACATGCTGGATAATTGAAAGGTCACGTATACTGTAATTGAGGCATTAGGCATCGGCAGCGAGGTTACAGACAAAAAAAGTCGGACAAAAGGGGCTTAATGACAGAGGACAGCAGATAAACGGCACAAGTCTTAAAGTCAAAACCGCAAGAATTCATTAAAATTTACAGATGTCGTCTGTGGAATGAAATGTTGTACACAAACACAATAAAAATATCTTCATTATCTAAACATTTAACACAGTTATGAACACCTATTTAATACTGACGGGTAGGAGAGGGTAATAAACCGGTTGATCTAGTTTATGAGGCGAGATTAATCCATAATGCAAGATCAAAGAAGCGATGTGCATATTGAAGCATAAAGCATATCCTGTCACAAAGCATGCAAACGAATGGAAAAGTGATTTTCTGCCAGTGTTCATGTTTCTTAAAGGCGAGGTCTGTGGGGCGTTTGGGCTTCTATGTGAATAGACTGCGAGTAGAAAGTGAGCCTCGGTTCATTAAGTAGATGTGTATTGGGAATGAGACAGAATCAAAATTTCACATCACAATTATAGTAACCAAAATGATCATGGTTAATGGTGTTATCACGGAAATGTTAAAATGTGTGTGTTTTTTTAAACAAACAAATATTGAATTAATTTCACCACATTTAATATCGAAACAGAACATTAACTATTGTCATTTAGAAGACAAACATTTATGGCTTCAAATATTTTAAACCAACTGCAACGTCAAATTCTATAAATGGACATATATAAAGCACAAATAAATTACACAAGCAGCATTTATGATCAGCCTGCAGTAACCATAGGTAAACATTCAACATGTAGACTTTTCACAATATCAACACACCTAAAACCACTCAAACACACAACTCGTAACATCTGGAACAGAACAGAGAAGCAGCAGCAACCGCATAAAGAAATAAAGTGCGTCTGGCTTAACCCCGTATAAGTATTCAATTTATTTGATTGTAAACTGGAATGTAAAAATGTCAACATTCCTACTTTGCCTTGACACGGGTTTCACGTGATTCATAAATATGGCTATAAATGGCTAATATTTTATGATGTACAATGCTTTAAATTCATTCTGCAGTCTGAAATGAATATTGCAAGCATAGACCCAACAACACTAACAATTTTGCAATGTCACCGAAACAAAACGTATATTATAGTTAGTTAATGTAAATATAAACGATATTAGTACTCCATATTTTACGATTTTTTATTTCTATTTTATCCTGCGTATTAAGAATTCATCAAAGCTCATGTTATACATTTTCGGAATGTGCAACGCAATTAATAAAAAATATGTAATAATTAAAAGGTATCCTCGAATTCCTCAAATATGAATGTGACTTAAATGTAAGACTCCAAATACACCTCCCATAACTCAACGGGAAAATGAAATTTAACCTTGTCTCTCTGCGGAACTGTTTACTTTTCTTCTTTTTTATGCCTTTTTGATCACACCTTGTATTTTGACTGAACGTTATGTTACTGTAACTTATTTAACATTGTAAAATAATAAAGAAATGAAAGCGCTGTTTCTGCGTGTAGTCGCCTTCTTCTCGAGGTCAAACTCTTCGGCAATATCCACAGGACGCCGACTGCAGGAATAAACGGCATATAATGAATATGAATTAGCCGTGTGTCTGGGTGCATTGAAGCAGAAATGAAAATATACAACGCGAGGGGCAGTAAACCACACACAGAGGACAGTGAATGGCAAAGAGAAATTCACTCGAGCATGGTCCTTAAGACTCCGCTTGTCTGCAATTCATGTCGCTTAACTCTGACTAAAGTAAATGGAAAAATCCCACACTCAAAAAGTGACGGCCCCGAACTCGGATCCCTTACCTTCTGCCTCTGGGTGATACGATAAGCAACACCGACTCAACAGCTAGAGATTAATGCCCTCTTAAAAGCCGTAATATAAAAACACTAAATGCACGCCAGCATCTATTTTCGTCGCTCTTGATGACATCACACGTCACGTCTTCGTGCCTGCCGTTTACGTGCGTGCACGCGAATACGCTCATTCTAGTTTGCACGAAGAAGCGCGCGGCCGTCTGCGCTTCCTTTAAATCGTAAAAGGAACTTATGAAGGATTAGAAAAAATCATAGATAAAATGTATGATCTGCGTGAACATTTCATTTTATTTCAAGACATAAGGCTGGCTTTTGCTTAAAAGTGTGTAATTTTTCAGGTCCTAATATAAAATAAAGTTTCCGTTTTAAACGCATTTCTTAATTCTACTCAGATTTAACATTAGCTTTTCGAAAATCGTTTGATTTCGTTATCGCTCCATGTGGTTCCTTCGTGACATAATAAATGTCTTAAATTCAGTTCTAAAGCGATTACCAAAGTGAATAAGCAGACAATCCCTTAAACGAATCGGCCGACTGTTTTTATAAAGCAAGCAGCGCTGCAGTTTTTCTGTATTCGGAGAACTGTGTGAGCTGGTAAAGTTTGATGGCGCCTATCGGCATTTGAAATGCAATTGCTAATCCTCTATTCATTTTTTAGCAGTGACGTGCTGAGTGACGCCATCCAAAGCGACGGATTCCGAAGCCATGCTGCGAGTGGCTGGCTTTGCGGTAAATACAAGAAGAAAGGCTGATGCCGAGAGGCAGGAGTGCGAAGGAGTTAAGAAAGAATCGCCGACACGGAAAGACAGAGACACCTGTCAATAAAGAAAGAGGAAAAAGAGACAGAGGGTAAGTGCTCGGGGTTTGGGGACACCACTTTGTGGGTGTGTGAGTTTTCATTAGCACTGCTAAATGCGACTTCAATCACAAGCGAGCAGCGCGGTCATCAAGACAACCCCGACTTTGTCCTGGTGAATCCTCCTGTCATTTGTGTCCCCGGTGCACTTGACGTTGTCGAGTCCCGTTTGTACTCCAAGGCGCCCAGACACTGCGCCCTCTTAAATTCATTCCCTTTAGTGTATTCCTTCAGCCCAGCCGGGTCCGATCTGGAGCCGCCCTTTCCGCACACGGCTTTGTTTTTCCTCGTGGTCTGCGATGTTCTCTCCAAAGACGACAGATTAAGGACTCTTGAACAATGAGACTGGGGGAAGAGGAGGAATGAATGGGCTCTCAGTATGTGAACTAATTAATTTTTTAACGGAGACAGTGGTTTAAAAATATTTTAGTAAAAAGAGCATTTACACATTGTAAATATATGACTGATTGCCTAGACGTGTAGATTATATAACATAATGTTCGATTTTGCTACCTCCGTTTTGCCCGAAAACATGAGGTTAGAGGTCCTGTGGTCCCAGAGGGCCGCAGTGGCTGCAGGTTTTCTAACCCTTTTCTTAATTAGTGACCTGTTTTTGCTGCTAATTAACTTATTTTGAATTCATTTCAATTGACTTGCTTTTGAAGACTCAAACCCTTTAAATGTTTACTTTTCCTTAATTAGCAGCCAAACAATAATAAGATACAAAATGTGACCAGCAAACTGTGTCCATCGTACAATATCCGAAAATCAAGAAAGATGAAGGTCTCAGGAATGATGATCTGCTCAGGTCTTCAAAACATTTTAACAGTGGTGTTAGAAAAGAGAAAATTGACAATTTTGGAAATGTATGCTGTTGAACAATGAGAGCAGTAACAAGCCATTGAATTAAAGAACAGGTTTAATTAACAAGAAGAATCGGGGCCTAATTAAGCAGCTGGTTGGAGTGAAATTGGTTGCAGTTTGAGGCCCTGACTTCATTGGTTTTCCGTTGTTGGTTCACTCACTTCACATTTCATTTCTGTTTGGGTGCCATTTAAGGAAAGAAGTGAAGCAATTCAGAGGAACAATGAAGAAATTCAAGGAACAAATCTTAAAAAAACAAGTCAATTAAAATGAAAGGAAAGGGAATTAATTTGCAGCAAAAACTGGTCACCAATTAAGAAAAAGGTTAGAATGAAAGCCTGCAGCCACCGGGGCCCTCCAAGACCAGAGCTGGAGACCCTTGTTCTAGGCCATCACTACAAACTATACAAGTAACATATAAACGAGTATCATTTTTGGATGAATTATTCCATTAATGAGGCTCTCCTAATAAAAGACTGATTGTCACACCATGCTCTGACCTTTATGTGCCATGCTATTACTACCATTATCCTTCACAGTTTGTAATCTCTGTATTTGATTGAGGTGAGGAGCTCGTTCCACCAACTGTGAGCTACACATACACAGTTATAAAAGTACAACATGTAGTGAAATGTGCCCAGCACACGTAATATGGAGTATGATGAGTTACTGTCCACATGTCATTAACTGTCTGACCTGATGTAAATTTTAACTGACGGTGTTGTAAAATGAATTTCAAATGCCTTTAAATCTGAGTGCTGTAGTTTTGTTAGAATCACATCTTATTTTTTCTGCAGGGCAAAATATAAAGCTACCGTTTAAGTTCGAGATGGATGTGAAAGAGGAGATATGTGAAGCTTACATAGACATCCTGGAGGAAAGCACTGTAAAAGTTAAAGAGGAGGCTTGTGAATGGACGTGTGTCCACCAGGAGAGTCTGGGCATTAAAGATGTGGATTGTGAGCTGGGGTCAGTAGATATTAAAGAAGAGACTGAGGAGAAGTGTGTCAGCAATGAGAAACACAAGCATAAAAGTGTCGAAGAAGACCATCTTCATTATGAATACCAAGATGAAAGGTTCATCTCTTCTCAAACCAGACACAGCTCATCTCCAGAGCCTTATATCATTGTGAAGATTGAATCATTAGAGTCTGACATCAAGAGGCCTGAAGACATTTCAGCTGTTAGAAGTGAGGGAGATCTGCCACCACCTGCAAAGAAGTCTAAAAAAGGTAAGTGAAAAATAAATGGCAGCTTTAAGGTCAAGGGGTCAAAGACCCATGGTGTGGTCATTGAAATTGAGTGTTTTGTATGTTTTAATGTAGCTTGAATGTTTATCTGTGGTGGTGATGGTGTTAGTGTAAGGCTTAGCATTGTACATTTGTGCAAGTGCTCTAAGGCTGACCTTGTTAGAAAATCTGTCTATTATATTTAAAAATCCCAAGACAAGACTTTTTTCAAGTCCCGCAAGACAAGACTTTGGCCATGAGATTTTTTTTAAGTCCCGCCCTCCTCTCATATTCAAACACGCACACGGTCCTCTCAACTCTCGTTCGTGTGAATGCTTTTGTCAGACACAGTTTCTGCTCTCTCAGCTCTTATAAATTTTAAGTTCCCAATTAAAGAAGACATATTATGTCCAAATCTTATTGAAGAATTTCATCCCGAAGGGTTATCAACAGAAGAAATGAGTACACGGGCAATCCTAGCACTGAGAAACAATGAAGTCAAATGAATTAACACAAAAATTGTCGATCGGTTACATGGCATATTGGTTAAGTGTGTATCAATAGACTATGCTGAAACAGTTGGTATGGAAGATGAAAACATCCATCCATTATCCAACCCACTATATCCTAACTTCTGGGTCACAGGGGTCTGCTGGAGCCAATCCCAGCCAACACATGGCTCAAGGCAGGAAACAAACCCCAGGCAGGGCACCACCCCACCACAGAGCACACACACACCAAGCACACACTAAGGACAATTCAGGATCACCAACGCACCTAACCAGCATGTCTTTGGACTGTGGGAGGAAACCCACGCAGACATGGGGAGAACATGCAAACTCCACGCAGAGAGGACCCAGGAAGCGAACCCAGGTCTCCTTACTGCGAGGCAGCAGCACTACCCACTGCGCCACTGTGCCACCCAAGATGAAAACGGCAACTTACAATATCACAAAGAATAACTACAACTGTTAACACCATCCAGTTTTCCACTGCACAAATTACTGTAGAAAGAAAGTTGTATCCAAGAATGGTGAAGTAGTTCATCTTCAGGGGATAACATTAGACAACAAGGGAGATCTTGATATGCCATTCATATTAAAACATTTACAGCTTCCCATTAGAATAGATTCTGCAAAGACAATTAACAAATCTCAGAGCCAAATATTCCAAAAAATTCATTTCATTTGAGAGAAAGAAATGAAATTCACTCACGGGCTATTATACATTGCATTGTCACGATGTAAGTCCAAACACAGAATTAAAATGCAATGCAATATTGATGAAAATTTAATAAAAATTTTTTTTACTGAAGTTTTACAGTAAAGTGTATGTTTAAAAATTATTTGTGGGTTGATTTCAAACACAAACAGAATGAAATCATTTAATGCAATGAAAAACTCTAACACAACATGAAACATACTGTAATTATTTTCAAATTATTACATTTTACTAATTTTTAATATGGTTAATTACTCCCTGTCATGTAAAGACCATCCATCCATCCATCCATTATCCAACCCGCTATATCCTAACTACAGGGTCACGGGGGTCTGCCAGAGCCAATCCCAGCCAACACAGGGTGCAAGGCAGGAAACAAACCCCAGGCAGGGCGCAAGCCCACCTCAGGTCATGTAAAATAGTTACTTCTATTATGCATATGTAACAGTTTCCATGAATATAACGATCTGTTTAAATTGTACATCCGCATCCCCGTACACAAGCAGCAGAAACGCAAAGTTGCTAGCGTGTATTGCAGGCCCGGGTGTTGGCGAGTGATGCGAGCTGGGGGCAAAGAAATATCTTTGCAAGTTAAAGTTTGTGAAGTCTTTGGAATTCCATGAGTTCCTGCAGTCATTTCTCCTAAAAATGATGTCTGATATTTAACAAAGTGCCAATAGCAGGCAAGCCCAATCGTCGTTGATTAACAACACTCAAGCGGATGTTAGTTAGGGGATTATTCTTTCCCTGCTTAGCTCCTTTTCTAGTGTCTCTTTTATTAAAGTACCTTTGTCAAATTTTCAGATTCTGCTTGGAGAATAAAGGAAAACAATTATAATTTTTATTAAATCTTTTTTTTCTACTATAATACGTGCAAAGCACAAAGTACAAAATCAAAAGTGTTTAAATTATGTTAATGATACAAGTAATAATAATAATAATATGAAATGAAGAATAATGGATGATGATAATGCTAATACTGTATGTACTGTCAAAATATGTCTTTGGTGTGCGGTCATTTACCCGACACTGTTCATTGAATCGGTTTGTCTCAACAACATTTCCTTCATTCACATCATCATCATCAAGAACTAATTTCAAGTACAGTGCATCCGGAAAGTATTCACAGCGCATCATTTTTTCCACATTTTGTTATGTTACAACCTTATTCCAAAATGGATTAAATTCATTTTTTTCCTCAGAATTCTACACACAACACCCCATAATGACAACGTGAAAAAAGTTTACTTGAGGTTTTTGCAAATTTATTAAAAATAAAAACATTGAGAAAGCACATGTACATAAGTATTCACAGCCTTTGCCATGAAGCTCACAATTGAGCTCAGCTGCATCCTGTTTCCCCTGATCATCCTTGAGATGTTTCTGCACCTTAACTGGAGTCCACCTGTGGTAAATTCAGTTGATTGGACATGATTTGGAAAGGCACACACCGGTCTATATAAGGTCCCACAGTCGACAGTTCATGTCAGAGCACAAACCAAGCATGAAGTCGAAGGAATTGTCTGTAGACCTCCGAGACAGGATTGTCTCGAGGCACAAATATGGGGAAGGTTACAGAAAAATTTCTGCTGCTTTGAAGGTCCCAATGAGCACAGTGGCCTCCATCATCCGTACAGTAAGTGGAAGAAGTTCAAAACCACCAGGACTCTTCCTAGAGCTGGCCAGCCATCTAAACTGAGCGATCGGGGGAGAAGGGCCTTAGTCAGGGAGTTGACCAAGAACCAGATGGTCACTCTGTCAGAGCTCCAGAGGTCCTCTGTGGAGAGAGGAGAACCTTCCAGAAGGACAACCATCTCTGCAGCAATCCACCAATCAGGCCTGTATGGTAGAGTGGCCAGATGGAAGCCACTCCTTAATAAAAGGCACATGGCAGCCCACCTGGAGTTTACCAAAAGGCACCTGAAGGACTCTCAGACCATGAGAAAGAAAATTCTCTGGTCTGATGAGACAAAGATTGAACTCTTTGGTGTGAATGCCAGGCGTCACATTTGGAGGAAACAAGGCACCGCTCATCACCAGGCCAATATCATCCCTACAGTGACGCATTGTGATGGCAGCATCATGCTGTGGGGATGTTTTTCAGCGGCAGGAACTGGGAGACTAGTCAGGATAAAGGGAAAGATGACTGCAGCAATGTACAGAGACATCCTGGATGAAAACCTGCTCCAGAGCGCTCTTGACCTCAGACTGGGGCGACGGTTCATCTTTCAGCAGGACAATGACCCTAAGCACACAGCCAAGATATCAAAGGAGTGGCTTCAGGACAACTCTGTGTATGTCCTTGAGTGGCCCAGCCAGAGCCCAGACTTGAATCCGATTGAACATCTCTGGAGAGATCTTAAAATGGTTGTGCACTGATGCTTCCCATCCAACCTGATGGAGCTTGAGAGGTGCTGCAAAGAGGAATGGGCGAAACTGGCCAAGGATAGGTGTGCCAAGCTTGTGGCATCATATTCAAAAAGACTTGAGGCTGTATTTGCTGCCAAAGGTGCATCGACAAAGTATTGAGCAAAGGCTGTGAATACTTATGTACATGTGATTTCTCAGTTTTTTTATTTTTAATAAATTTGTAAAAACCTCTGGTAAACTTTTTTCCATGTTGTCATTATGGGGTGTTGTGTGTAGAATTCTGAGGAAAAAAATGAATTTAATCCATTTTGGAATAAGGCTGTAACATAACAAAATGTGGAAAAAGTGATGCGCTGTGAATACTTTCCGGATGCACATTATGACCCATAATCTTGTCAACTGGGCCTCTCCTGTGTGATCTGTTTACATTATTGTTTCATCTTTTTGGTTCCAGTGATTGTGCTTATGTGGTAAGTAGTTGTAATGGAGAAGGCACAATTAACAAGTTAAGTGACTTTGTATGTACTATTAATTTTTGAAGATTGCTTGATTATAAAAGGTTTTTCATAATTTAAAACAGCATTTATTTAAGGGTGTGGATTAATGTCAATTTTAGGAGAGTGGGTTGAAAATAAGCTTTTCTTTTTCCTTTTACATTTTATACAGATGACAAATCTCACTGCTGTTCTGACTGTGGCAAACAATTCTGTTACAGGAGTGCTCTGCAGAGACACACTAGAACTCACACTGGAGAGAGGCCATATTGCTGTTCAGAATGTGGTAAACGATTCTCTCATAGGAGTACTCTTCAGAGCCACACTAGTGTTCACACTAAAGAGAAGCCGTATTGCTGTTTGGAATGTGGCAAAAGATTCTCTCACAGGAATAGTCTTCAGAGCCACAATCATGTTCACACTAAAGAGAAGCCGTATTTCTGTTTTGAATGTGGAAAACAATTCTCAGAAAGGAATACTCTTCAGAGACACATTAGAATCCACACAGGAGAGAAATCATATTGCTGTAATGAATGTGGTAAACGATTTCATTATGGCAGTAATCTTCGCAGGCATATTAAATTTCACACCGGAGAGAAGCCATACAGCTGTGATGAATGTGGCAAACGATTCTGTAGCAGGCAAAATCTTCAAAGCCACAAACGAATTCACACCGGAGAGAAGCCATATTGCTGTAATGAATGTGGAAAACAGTTCCGTGAAAGAAGTACACTTCAGAGTCACAAAAGAATTCACACCGGAGAAAAGCCATATTGCTGTTCTGAATGTGGCAAACACTTCCGTGGCAGGGGTAGCCTTCATACCCACAAAAGAATTCACACAGGAGAGAAGCCATATTGCTGTTCTGAATGTGGCAAGGCATTCTCACGAATGAAGTATCTTCAGAGCCACGAAAGACTTCACCTAGGAGAAAAGCCTTATTGCTGTTCTGAATGTGGAAAACAATTTGTGCATATGCACAGTCTTAAGAGACACTGTACAGTCCACACAGGAAGGAAGGAGGAAACCCCGAAGAGTAAGTTGGCAGGTGAAGAAGGAAGAAATGGGAGAAAGGAGTGAAATATCATCTTCCTAAATACTAAAGTCTTGAATAAATACTGTCACGTGGTGGGGTTTAATGTGCAAGATTCATAACAAGGATGTGTAAAAGTTAATTTCTCTTGGATAAAAAGGTTCCCACCCTATGCCTGGACATTCTGGTCCAGATAAATGGTGTCACTTGCCCCATCAGAGTGGAAATGATCAGACTGCAAAATGGAACTTGAGCAAGAAATTAAGAGGACAGACACAGTCCAGGGTCAGTAGAAGATAAAGAGGAGGTCATACACTGCTGCTTTAATTCAACAAATCTAGCATTTCCAAATAAAGGATATGGAAGAAGGACTTGCACAAAACTGGAGTTCCAAAAAGTAATCTCTGCATACAATATGTATTAATGTGGACATTCCTTTGTTTTTTATTTTGGTTCTCTTATTCTATAGAGTGATAGTTAACTGTGGTGTGTATATGAGTACCAGATGTATCTGCTTTAAAGCACCCCATGTGTACAACTTTACCTGTATTTGGACCGTGATCTTAAGCAAAACGAGACTTACTAGGGAAATGCCAAGAAATATTTTTAAAGAATGTTACACAGGGGCACCCTGGAAGTAAGTACAGCACCAGGAAAAAACGAAATAGAAATATTTTGTAGAATCATAATCAAGGATACTCAAGAATACAATAAAGATGCAGACTGGCTTAGCAATCAATAGAGAGAATCCAAGCAAATGGGGAAATTAAAGAAATGTGATGAACTCGGGTGTCAATTGAAGAAACAGAAACCAGCCAACTAACTGGAAGACACCCAACTGAGATGATATACACAGTGTCTGGCTCAGACAACTAAGAGCACTGCACCAGAAAACAGCCGAGTGAAAAAAACATGTTAATGAAACATCTGAATACGACACCACAGCGACTCACCGCAGGAACAACATTTCTACTTTCAACATCCGAGTAAAGTGACACACCAAAAAGCTACCATCCTATAACCTGCCTCTCCAACATACATAAGCTCTTCACAGCGGTAGATGGAAATAAAATTTACAGTCACCTGGATCAAAATATTGTAAATGCAGCATAAGAGAAGGGCAAACAAAATTAGGTCATATGGCACAAAACTATTGTTAAACAAAAGTACTTATGGAGTGCTGCAAGAAGGGCCAACACCTGAATATGGCATGGATCAACTAAAAAAAATGTCTTTGATAATATACTACAAATCTGGATCCTTGAATGCTTGGAAGTGTATAAAGTCCACCCTGCTCTTATAAGTTTCATCACAATTACTCTGCACCGTTGGCAGAAAATCCTGTGGCTTCATGCCAAAGGCTGGATCACAACCCCAAATGTATAAACAAGAGGAATATTCCAAGGAAACTCATGTCATCCAAATTGGACTTATAAGAGAAACTTGTAAATACTTGGAGAATAATGAAGGTGGACTATTTGAAAGCGTACATCCACAGAATGAAGAAAATCCTCCAGAGTTCCCTATATGTGTGTGTATGTATGTATATATATATAATATATAATATACTGTATTTATTAAAAAATAGTAACAACCCTAGAAGTGACAACAGTCTTAGCATCACAAATTTCAGGTAAGGTTCCTCACATCATCCCCCAATGCTTCCTGTGTCTGAGCTAATTCTGCACCCATCTACCCACAATACCCTGAACTCCCACTTTTAGTTTGATGCTCGGCCTCTAATCTAAGACCTTATCAAATGCGTTCTGAAAGTCAAAATAAAGTATTCTCCACTCTGGTCAAATCCTTTGGTTTGCTTGTTCTTATTGGTTCAGTTCTCTAAATGGTACTAGGATAGTGAATCTTACAATTATATTTAGGGAACAATTTTCTACTTGGTGACAGAGTCCAAAAAGCCTGTGGTGTTCCTGAATTGGGTGCTTCCAACAGACAGAACTGTCACTGGATAACGTTGGAGGGGACAAAAGGTGGACAATCTGGAGTGAAAGAAGAGTCCAGGGTTTATTATTTATGTCTTTCAGATCATTGAAGGTAAGTGGTAGATTATAAGGTAGGCACCAGTAATGAATATTATTTATTGGCAAATCATTTGCAGGAGGTTTGTTGTTGTGTTTTGTGTTTTGTTTTTTTCTTCCATATAACCTTAATTAAAGCTTTGCATTCTCAAGGCCAAGCTTGATGATGATATTATTTGTTCACTTTTAAAAGCTGTAGCAGCAGTAGGCCCTTCATTGCTTCACATTCAAGCTTATTAAAAGCACAAGTCTTTGGTTTAGGAAGTATACCATTGGGTAACACCTGAGTGGAGCGTTCCTGCTCCCTTTGTGGTGTTGATACTAGAGCAGAACTTTGACTAAAAGTATCTTGTCACTCTAAATATTCATTAAGAAGGAACTTAACTTCAGAGCAAAGAAGAGATGTCTGTAAATTCACATGCAGGTGATTGTGTTTGCAGCCACTACTCCAGTTTGTAATTTCTTTTTACTGCCAGTTTCTAATAGGATCACGTGTCTGTAACCATGGTAAGCAATTGTCAAATTTGGGATTGATCAACAAAGATACTGATAATTTCATAATGGAATAACCCAATTTGTAACTGCACTGGTAATGTAGTATATTCCAGTAATCCATTTCCTATCGGCTCTCCATCAATTGATAACAGCTTTGGCTTAAATGTCAAAGGAACTGGAATTGTGCCTAATGTCTATGACAACTGTTTGCTAATTAAAGTTCCTGTTGCTCCGTTATCAATCAGAGCTGAGACATCCACATTGTTCACTGTAGCTGGTACCATAAATACATTCTTGCACAGGTTTTGACTACAAGTGTCCATCTCACCTACCACCACATAAAGCAGGTATGTTAGTTTCCCTGCAACTTTCTACAATTTGATACATGTGCAGGATCATCACAATGTAAACAGTTTTTTTCTTTTTCTTTTAATTTACACTGTTTTTGATTGTAGAGAACAGTTGTTTTCACTAGCGCCATTGGCTCAGAGACCGCTTTTTGTTCAGGAGCTTGAGTGAGGGAACATCATTCTGATCTTAGCTCAAGTTTATGTTTGCTCAGGCTAGTGCCTTTTTTCTATTCTCTTAGAGTAATATATATTTTTTGGTTTGAAAGCAGGTAAGCAGTTTTTTGTTAAATATTAAGTAAAACAAATTACACCTCCAAAACACCCCTTTTTTTGAGAACTGATAATAGCTTGAATGACAAGGACCACTGTGCTATTGTCTGTCTACCCCTTACACTTGTCAGGTTCGTTATTGGATTGGTCTACTCCCGCACCCTAATAATAACACACATTTACACACAGACCCTAACCACAACAGTGCCCCATGAATGACACACACACAGCTGGTTAACTTCTAGCACTTTAAACCACTCAAATGCTATAAGAATAACACAACTTGTCACTCTCTTAGCACTTCAAGAGACTTACTTATTATCGGCACGAACAACATACAATGTTTTAAAGATATCTCAGGCCTAAATACTAGGAATATATTCAATCAAACAAAGGCTCAACATCTTTGGTTTTACTCCATTTATCAATCAAAGATGTCTTACTTTACATACTGTTCCCTGCTATTGGGTAGACAGTATTCCTCCACTCACCACAGTCCTGTCCATTCTTTTCGCAAACTATTATCTGACCTACGTCTTTCCTCTCCTTGACACCATACCTACCCATCACCTTCTCGTCTCCACTGTTCCCTTCACCAACATGCCCATTGAAATCTGCTCCAATCACCACTTTCTGTCCTTTGGTATACTGTCCATCACTTCATCCAATTCACTCCAGAAATCTTCTTTCTCCCCCATCGCACACCCAACTTGCGGTGCATATGCACTAACAACATTCATCATCACACCTCCAATTTCTAGCTTCATAATCATTACTCTGTCTGAGACTCTCTTCACTTCCTAAACACTCTTGACACACTGTTCCTTCATATTAACCCCTACTCCATTTCTCCTTCCATCCACACCATGAGAGAACAATTTGAATCCACCTCCGATCCACCTGGCCTTACTCCCCTTCCATTTAGTCTCTTGCACGCACAATATATCAACCTTCCTTCTCTGCTAACTTTCTCCCCTTACCAGTCATACTGTCCGCATTTAAACTTCCTACCCTCAGTTCCACTCTCTTTACCTTACCTCTCCTCCTGCCTCTGGACATGTCTCCCCCCTCTTCTTTGGCCAACAGTAGCCCAGTTTCCACCAGCACCCTGTTGGCTAACAGTACTGGTGGCGGTCGTTGTTAACCCGGGCCTCAACCAATCCGGTATGGAAACTTGTATTGTTGTCCGCATATTGATTTGGGACCTGATTTGGGCTTGGGACCGGCGCGAAGAAACACACTGGTTTGTGCATCCCCTGTGGCTGGGTTGTAGACTCCCATTCACAGTCCTCCTCCTTAAAACTTACAGTCATTATCTCCATGTTACTTATACCAGCCTCACACATCTTCTCTTCTACGTCTAAGCTGGTGCTGCCGTAAATGGAAGCTGCTGCTTCTCACTGTTAAAAGAATATGATTTAATTATATCAACACTTCTACATTAAGATCTTGTAACATTTTAATATTTTTATACAGCACTACCTCAGTTTACTCTAAAGCCACCATGCCTTTTTAGTACTTTAGCCCCTGAGGCTACACCAAGTGGCAGTTGAATCCTTTTGGTCTCACTATTGGCCTATCAGCTCATCGTGCCTGTAGCACAACCCTAATGCTCTAACCCTAAAAGTCCTTGACAAACTAAAAATTTTGGGTAAATTGAAAATAAATAATTGTTGTTTGAAAGTTTTTACTTACAATATTAGCACACATTTTCAGTTTCAACAATAAAACAAAAAATTATAAGGTCAGCCCACTGTTTGACAGAAAATTGCTTCAATATTTATTAGGATTCATTAATGAAAAGAAAAACACATTTCGATCAAGACCGACAAGAAGACAGACCTTGTCTCAGAAGCACACCTTATCAAGCCAAAATGGGAATATACTGGATAGTGGAGCCAACTTTTTTGTTTTTTGTTTTTTGTTTGATTTATTACCTACTATCTATTCTAATTAGGTGGGGTGCCCAGAGGTCCAAGAACCAGCATTCTGTTCCTTGTTTCTCCTTTCCCAGTTGGTATAGATGCCAGTGTTAAAACCAAGCAGGCTGAAGGAGAAAAAAGTGAATGTCCTGGTGGGGCCCAGTCAGAGCCCAGACCTAAATCCCATTGAAAATCTGTTTTTCAGTCCACCAACACTCACCATCCAATTTGACCAAACTTGAACAGTTAAACTGTAAAGAAGAGTGGGGGGCAAATATTGAGTGGGCTCAATCTAGATGTTCAAAGCTGATAGAGAAGTATCCCAACAGACTCAAGGCTGTCATTAAAGCAAAAGGGGGTTCAACAAAATGACATGGGGGGGGATCCTTTATTAATCTCAGTATGTCTTTTGATTTTTTATAATTTTTCTGAACTGTAGCTGTGATACCTTTTACTTGGATATTAATGGTTGCATTGAGTAAGTAAAGCTGGGAGGAAATATTTTTGTGTGTGTTTTCATTTAAAGCTGTAAAGCAAAAAAAATGGGAATATTTTGAAGGGGGGATTCTTTTCTATACACACTGTATATATAATATAACTTTTCAGATCTTTTCTGCTTTTGGATCTCTCGAGCCTTCAGCAAAACAGGACAAGTAAAATAAGTGGTACTACGATCAGCCCCACAATTGCAACATTTACAGTCATGGCTGAAATTATCGGTACCCCTGGAATTTTCCCAGAAAATGCACCATTTCTCCCAGAACATTGTTGCAATTACAAATGTTTTGGTATACACATGTTTATTTCTTTTATGTGCATTGGAACAACACAAAAAAACAGAGGAAAAAAAGCCAAATCTGACATCATGTCACACAGAACATTTATGGGGCGGAGTGGTGGCTCTGAGGCTGAGGATTTGCACCGGTATCCCGAAGGTTGCCGGTTTGAATCCCCGTCACTGCCAAAAGAGATCCTACTCTGCTGGGCCCTTGAGCAAGGCCCTTAACCTGTAATTGCTCCAGGGACGCTGTACAATAGCTGACCCTGCGCTCTGACCCCAAGGGGTATGCGAAAACTAACAAATTCCTAATACAAGAAATTGTATAAGGTGAAACAAAAAAAAAACTCAAAAACTGGGCTGGTCTGAAAATGAAGTTTTGATGGGAGTACATTTCCAACAAAAATTTAGCAATGCAGACAGACTGTCACATTTTCTGCCTTCCCCCATTCTTGTAGTTGTTTAGCTGAAAGTATCCATCCATTATCCAACCCGCTATATCCTAACTTCAGGGTCATGGGGGTCTGCTGGAGCCAATTCCAGCCAACACAGGGCGCAAGGCAGGAAACAAACCCCGGGCAGGGAGCCAGCACACAACAGAGCTGAAAGTATTTTTGCACCTTTTCAACTATCTGCAAGTTCTTCCACTGAAACACAAGGTGGGACTCCAGAGATGATAATAATAATAATAATAATTCTTTACATTTATATAGCACTTTCTCACTACTCAAAGCACTTTTCATAGTGAGTGAGGAGGCACTTCAACCACCGCTAATATGTAGCATTCACCTGGATGATGTGACGACAGCCATTTAGGCGCCAGTACGCTCACTGCATGTAAGCTATTAGGTGGTGAAGGGGTGAGAAAGATAGCCAGTTAGAAACAGGGGATGATTAGTGAGCCAGAATGACCAGGCTGTGGTGGGCATTTTATCCTGGATATTGGGATACACACTACTCTTTATGAAGGATGCCCGGGGACCTTTTATGATCACAGAGAGCCACACATATCTTCCGAAGGAAGATGGCAGTTTTTACAGCACAGTATTCCTGTCACTGCATTAGGGCAGTGGGATCCACATTCAGACCACCAGCACCAACTGCTGGCATCACCAACACCTCTTCCAGCAGAAACCCAAGCTTTTCCTAGATCAGGGTGTCCAGATCCAGTCCTGGTGGTCTGCAGTGGCTGCAGGTTTTCATTCTAACCATCTTCTTCATTACTGAGTCATTTTTGCTGCTGATTAACTTGTTTTGCATTAGTTTTAATAGATGTAACTCAGACCCCTTAGTTGTTTCTTTTTCTTTATCAGCACCAAAAAACAAAATGAGACACAAAACAAGCCACCATATGACCAGCTAACATGAAAATAAAGAAAGGTGAAGGTCTCAGTCATGTTGGTCTGCTCACATCACCAAAACATCTTGATGGTGGTCTTAGAAAAAAGAGAATATTGTAGTGACCCGAAAAAGTTCAGGGCTGTTGTTTTAACTACTCTAAAGTTCAGGGTGACTTTTAACATGTGGTGAGTTGTCTTGGTTGTCATGCACAGTAAAAGCGCCGGTTTTTGGTTGTTGTTGGTGTATGGATGCACACTAAAAGCTCTCCGTACTCTGAGCTAGAGCAGCGACCTGTTAAGCAGCATCTTTTTCATTAAATTCAATGCAAATGTATTGCTGAATATTTCTGGATAACGGTTAGTTAATTATTAAAGGCTTCCTGATGGATATCTTTTTCATGGACCAGTTTTTTACCCACGCCGCACGGGGACGGCATGACAAGTGGTGTCAGCATCAGGATTAATTCACCCGTGTAGAAGACAAATAAAACAGCAGCTGTAAAGAAGTAAGTGCTTACCGTGGTAACGAAATTGAGGAGTGGATCATTCACATTGGCGGGGACTTTGACTTAGGACTTAAACTAATAAATAAATAAAGAGGAGAGAGATACAAAGACTGCCGGTGGCACTTCAAGGTCACATAACAAGGGAGCAGGACTCTAGCTGTCTGAAGCACCAGAGTAGCCTGTGGCATGTGAAAAAAAACAAAAAAAAAACGCTTTTAGCACTGAGAAGTTATAGAGCCTGTATTGTGGGAAAAGTAAGAGTGGCTACTTCAGTTGGCAAGATAAACAAAGATTAATAAATAACCAAATTAAGGACGATGGAAGACGCTGACCATAAATCAGAGAAAGGGGCCATGAGTTCTGAGCAGCCACCTGCTTGGCTGAAAACCTTACTTGAGCACCATGTCCAGCAGTTTCAACAAATTTTGTCGCCAACAATGCAGAAAATCGAGGCAGCAGTCAGAACATTGCAGATTGCTAGGTACAGTCTCCCAGTAGCCCCTGAAGGCCCAGAAGTGTTTTCCAGAACATTTGAAAGACTAAAACCTAGCTTGCCGTCTGCTTCCCCAACTCCAATGCTGTCCATGTATGAAAGCACACCCAGACCTGCACTGACAACAGCAGAGCAGCAGTTTGCTTTCGAGTTAGAAGTCATTCGCCAGCGATCTCGCACATCTCCAGTCCTGCCATGGACCCAATGTCAGAACCCATTGTGCACCCCTTTGCTGCACAAATGCAAAACTAGCCACATTTGATGGGAAAGAAGACTGGGAAATATTTTTGTTCATTTTGAGAGGGCAGCACGCAGGTATGCATGGACTGGAGCTGAACGAGTGGATCGGCTGTATGGAAGACTCAGAGGGCCAGCTATGCGTTATGTATATTCACTCCCTGAACACATTTAAGAAGACTATGCCCTTCTGGTGGAGCAGCTGACCCAGCGGTTTGGACAGGTGGACCCCCACCACCACCATTCGCCGACAACTTGGTGAGCTTCGCCAACAAAAGGAGTCTGGGGCAGAGTTTGCTGAGGAAGTGCGTTATCTAGTGACATTAGCATATCCTGGAGTAAATTTGGACTTGCAGGACCAGTTAGCCACTGATATTTTACTGAAGAGGCTTCACAACCAGCGTATGGCTTATGAAGTCATGAATGAAGATCCAACAACTCTATCTGAAGCACAAAAGTTGGTTGAGGTGCATGAAAATAATTACAGAACAACATTTGGCAGAGACCCTGAGGCAAGGGGACGGGTTAGATGTGTTTTCTGGGGCGATGAGGACATGGATGTTACTCCAAATACTGCTCTATGTCCTCAAGAAAACCCTAATCAACTACCTGTGATCAGGGAATTGATTCAAAATATACTTAATAAAGTGGAGAGACATCAAGTAACTCTGGATGATGTCCTAAATCATAGTGAGCCCCCTTCACATGTGCCACCCCATACCTAAGGGACAGATCATCCAGTATTCGACCTGCAACGAACCAAGGGAGGACCAGTGCATGCCAGCCACCTAGCCCTAGCAGAACAACCTGGCTTCGTTCACCAAGCCCATCTTCCGATCTTCCGCTGGCTAAGGAGTTTGCTACTCCTGTGGTGAAGAAGGCCACTTCAGACAGGAGTGCAGAAAGTCAGAGATACAAGTTAACTCAGTCCCAGATGATTCATGTCCCAGAGTCTGTGATGGAAGTGTTAAGAGGCTGACCAACTTATCTGTTGCCAGTGTGGGAAAGATGGCTGCACCAGGACCCAGCCTACATATTTCAGTCACCATAAATAATTTTCCAATTTAGGCTATTGTGGATACAAGAGCTGAGGTCGCCATCATTTCATTATAACCACATGAGAAGCTGAGATTGCGAGAACTGTCAGCCTCCACAACAGTGCTGCTGTGTAATGCAGAGTCAGGAAAGGAGATGGCCACTATAAAAAGAAAAATAGTGAAGTTAAAAATTCTCGGCAAGTCATGGAGATGGGAGGTCTATGTTGTTCCTATCCAAGATCAGATTCTCCTAGGGTTAGATTTCATGTTGGCCACGAACATGACCATTCATGCAGGAGGCAAGGTCTTCATTGGAGATGAACCACTGCCCACTTGTATAACGGGAGGGGCTAGAGGACAGTATGCTGTATCTCACGTACATCTAGAGCACACATCAACAGTCCCGCTGTGCAGTGAACTTGATGTATAGGGGACTGTTGAAGATTCAAGGCCTGGTGTTACAGCAATACTGGAGCCAACAAGTTTAGCAGATGGCATGTATTCCAGTAGTGTGCTGGTTCAGATGGAAAACCATATACCTGTTTGTGTGTGCAATCATTCACTACAGGAGGCAGAACTTCCACTGGGCACATAGTGAGTGGGCAGGGCATTGCCACTAACCCAGCACTCATACACAATGTTCAAAATTGGAATACACCCTCAAGTATCAAGGAGCTCAATGTATTCCCTTGACTTTGCAACTATCACCAGCGATTTGTACCAGCATTTGCAGAAATTGCCAGTCCAATGACCCAGCTGTTGCAGAAGGGAGTCAAATTCAAATGGACTGAGACTCAGCAGCTAGCATTCGAGAAGTTCAAGAAACGGTTGACAACAGCACCAATAATTGGCTTTGTTGTGTTATTAAAAAAAATGTTGGCTTAGTGTTAGTCAGTTCTTAATAAGGACTTATTCTGAGTATACAGCTAAGCCCATACAGTGCTGAAGAGAATCAGCACAGCAGAAGGGTGGGGAGCGTTGTGACCAGAAAAAGTTCAGGGCTGTTGTTTTAACGGCTCTAAAGTTCAGGCTGACTTTGACACGTGGTGAGTTGTCTTGTTCTTATGCACAGTAAAAGCGCAGGTTTTTTGGTTGTTGTTTGCTCATAAGCTTGGTGTATAGATGCACAATAAAAGCGCTCTGTACTCTGAGCTAGAGCAATGACCTCTTGAATAGCATCTATTTCATTAAATTCAATGCAAATGTATGGCTAAATAATTCTGGATAATGTTTAGTTAATTATTAAAGGCTTCCTGATGGATATCTTTGTAGTGGACCAGTTTTTACCCCCCGCCACATGGATGGCACGACAATATCAACAGTCTGCTGTGGCAGAATGAGAGCAGCAGCAAGTCATGATATTCAATAATTAACACCAAGAACTGGTTTCTCATTAAGAAACTGGTTAGAGTGAAATTGGCTGGAGTCTGTTGGCTCGTTTCACATCTCATTTCTGTTTGGCTGCCATTTAATGATGAAACAAATCAATTCAAAGGACTGAATCCTTAAAAACAGGGCATTTAAAATGAATGGAAAGGGAGTTCATTAGCAGTGAAAACTGCACACTGATTACGAAAAGGACTAGAATGAAAACCTGCAGCCACTGCGACCCACCGGGACCGGAGTTGGACACCCCTGTTCTAGATGGTCTCTAATCCAAGTACTGGCTAGGCCCGAACTTGCTTAGCTTCAGGTGGAGGATGTGAAGATCACACCTCTGCTTGTTGTTGTTGCCTCTCCAATCACTGAACATATAACTTTACTTCCCTTAAGAATCTTTAATCCTACACTGTAAACATTTGATTGTACATTTACAGTAAATTAATCGGACTTCCAATATAACTCGGAGTCCTGCCACGTGCAAAAGTTTGCTGACGACACTGCTATCGTGGGCTGTATCAGGAGTGGGCAGGAGGAGGAGTATAGAAACCTCATCAAGGACTTTGTTAAATGGTGCGACTTAAACCACCTACAACTGAACACCAGCAAAACCAAGGAACTGGTGGTGGATTTTAGGAGAGCCAGGCCCCTCATGGACCCCGTGATCATCAGAGGTGACTGTGTGCAGAGGGTGCAGACCTATAAATACCTGGGAGTGCAGCTGGACGATAAATTGGACTGGACTGCCAATACTGATTCTCTGTGCAAGAAAGGACAGAGCCTCCTGTACTTCCTTAGAAGACTGGCATCCTTCAACATCTGCAGTAAGATGCTGCAGATGTTCTATCAGATGGTTGTGGCGAGTGCCCTCTTCTACGCAGTGGTGTGCTGGGGAGGCAGCATTAAGAAGAAGGATGTCTCACGCCTGGACAAACTGGTGAGGAAGGCAGGCTCTATTGTTGGCATAGAGCTGGACGGTTTGACATCCGTAGCAGAGCAACGGGCACTCAGCAGGCTCCTATCAATTATGGAGAATCCACTACATCCATTAAACAGTGTCATCTCCAGACAGAGGAGCAGTTTCAGCGACAGACTGCTGTCACTGTCCTGCTCCACTGACAGACTGAGAAGATCATTCCTCCCCCAAACTATGCGACTCTTCAATTCCACCAGAGGGGGTAAACGTTGAACATTATTCAAGTTATTGTCTGTTTTTTTTTTTACCTGCATTTTTTTTATTACTCTTTAATTTAATATTTTTTGCTGCTGGAGTATGTGAATTTCCCCCTGGGATTAATAAAGTATCTATCTATCTATCTATCTATCTATCTATCTATCTATCTATCTATCTATCTATCTATCTATCTATCTATCTATCTATCTATCTAATTACAAGATACTACAGTCACACAGAATTTTATTATATCATATTACTGTATATGCAATACAATACTATACGGAGACTTCACAGAAAACTGTGCCACAAAATTAATGTGATGTAGCAGTACCCTACTGTTTAATTGTGGTCATTTTCTGATATTTTACATGTTAACTGTAATAGTACTGCAAATAAGTAGCCAGTAATTTACTGTAAATTTACATAAACGATTTCAGTTAAAAGACACTGTAAAAACAACTTTGTCTGTAACCTAACAGTTACAATGACTAGCAAATGAGCTACCAATCAGGTTCCTGACAGACATGCAGACCACCATTATTATCCACAGATACAACATAAGAATTTAGTAAAATTATTTCTTGTTATCTGATGGTGAAGAAATAGTTGCTTTTGTTCCATTGTGTTGTTGTGTCCTGTTTTGTGTGTTGTATTTACCCCAGTTTTTTGACACCTATTGCATGCCAAACCTACCTGCAAGGGGGTCTCTCTCTGAATTGCCCATCCAAAGATTTTTTTCCTTTTTTTTACCCTACAGGGATTTTTTTGGGGGAGAGTTTTTTCTTGTCTTCTTATGTAGTCAAGTCTAGGGGACTGTGAAAAAGGGGGTCTGTTAAAGTCCATTGAGGCATTTCTTGTGTGATTTTTGGGCTATACAAGAAATAAACTATTGTTATTAATGTAGAGTGTGCTACAAGTTCACTGGTTTATCAAAAAAATAGTACAAATGAGCATCCATTACCACAAAATAACTTTCTGCACACAGAAAAATGCATTTGCTAGTCATCTTTATGTTGTTCTTTCTCACAGTGTAAAAGTGCGAAAGTTATCAGGAGCAATTTAAAATGTTGCTGCAAAGGGGGTGTTCCTTATACAAATATGCTAACTTTATGCAATTTTAGTTTTCTGTGCCTTTGTGACTTTACAGCAATACAATGATTCACAAAAATTGCCTTGCAAAGTGAAATGATTAATTGAAATCATTGTTTTAATAATTTATTGCATTACTAAGTTTGAAGATGATGCAAAGCCATGTGAACTGGCAAATAATCTCAAATCCATTAAATCATCACAGAGGCACTTGGATAGCACACAGGCTTGGGCAGATTTGTGGCAGATGACATTTAATGACAGTCAATGTAAATTATTACATGTAGAAAGTAAAAAATGTTAGATTTAAATAAATAATAGGAGATATGGAAATCAAAAGTATGGAAGATGGAAGAAGGCAGTCCGAGAAATGTTACTTATATGGGAGTAATAATTAAATAATAATTATTATTATTATTTAATAATTGCTATTATTAGTGTATAAATGGATATAAATAATTGCATTTAAACGATTCGCCAAAATCTGTTTTATGTACACGATACGGTTTTAAACGTTATTGTTTTTTCATCAGAAAGCCCGGTTTCCACCTCTACCTGTATTAGTTTAATGGCACTTTTGCCACTCGTAATATGGCGGGCGAGCTGCCGTATCGTGTCGACTGGGCAACACAGTGAATGCGGCATCTAGTATCTGTCACTACCCGATCTGCGATGCCTGCCCGATTGGCGCGCGCATGCGCACAAAGACAACCCGAGCCGCGCGCGCATGTGCACGCATGCGCACAGCTTTACTAATACGACCCTGATCGGGTAGCGACAGTTGACGAAGGTCACCGCACTCTATGTACGTCATCAAGTGCGACGAAAACGTGTCCGTAAACTTGAGTTGTATACAAGCCCGTGTTCTGTTTTCGTGGAATGAGTCGGCTTTGTCCTAATACCCGAAGACAGAAGTAAGTGATCCGAGTTCGAGACTGTCACTTTATGCGTGCGAGATTTTCTAATCACTTTAGTCAGCGTTAACGCCGTTAGGTTCGTGCTCGATTGACTTGCTATTTGTTCACCTCAGTCTATGGCTCAATGTACTTTACGTTGTCGATTCCTATTTCTGCTACACATCTCTGCCGTTTCGTACTCATTCTGTGCCGGCAATTCCTCCAGTAAGTGTCCTCTGGGGATTGCCGAATACCTTGAGCTCGAGAAGGAAGCAAAGTCACGCGAAATAGCGCATTGATCGGAAAAAACAGGAGTATTTACGCGAGTCATGTTATACAGGATGCTTCTTTCTTTGTTTCTTTCTACTAAATGCTTTGAAGAGTATATAATACTAGCAAAATACCCGCGCTTCGCAGCGGAGAAGTAGTGTGTTAAAGAGGTTATGTAACCATATATATACATAAACATATATACATATCTACATATACACATATCTATATATATATATATATATACAGTATATAGACATACATACATATGTATATATATAGTATATATATATATATATATATATATATGAATATGAATATCTACTTATTGGCTCCTGTATTTAGGATATAGCGGGTTGGATAATGGATGGATAGACATTTGTATGCATAGCCCCATTTGCCCGTTTTCGTTTTTTTTCTTTCTTCAGTAATATTTCAGCAAACCCGGAGCTTGTCAGTGCAAATCCTGGTACTGACACCACTATGTGACCCTGAGGAAGTCACTTCACCTGCCTGTGCTGCAAAAAACAAAAGTAATGTAACAATTGTACCTCAGATATTGCAAGTTGCTGGAATAAAGGCATAAGTAAAATAGATAAATATGTATTATACACATAGGAACTATTAATTTATTTTCAGTTAAGTCATCTGCAGCAAACCTTTATAAATGAGGGTTTCTCCTTTTTAGATAGTGCAAACTGTTTCTTCTTCATTGAGGTTTTCTCTTGGAGAGCTTTTTTCATTTCATTGAAAATTAAAGCAGCAGCTGCCAAAATATGTAGCTTTCTTATTAATTTTTCAACATTGTGTAAAATAAATTTATAAAGTAACATAAAAGGTTTAAATACTGGTTATCCTTTTACACTAAAATATTACTAAAGAGATACAAAAAAAGTAAAATGCATATGTTCTTTTTCTTTAAGGAGATTAAATATTACTGAAGAAAGAAAAAAAAAACTAAAACAGCCAAATGGGGCTATGCATACAAACTTAAAAGGTTTAAATAAAACAGAAGTATACACTTTTATTTTTACTTCCTTAACTTGTGGAGGGTGTATCCTGTAGCAAAGCCCTAACTTTTTTCGTGAAAGCCCGTTTCAGTCAATAAGTCTTAAAAACAGGTGTAAAGATATTGACAATAAGCTACGCAAACCCACCAAGACATGGAATCGTTTAAATCAAGTATCATTATATCTTCCTTTCTCAAAGAGAAGTAAGGCAGTACTTATAAGCTTACATATTTATATATAGACATACATACATATATGGTTGAAATAGTTTACTGTTAAATAAATGCAAAGAGTACACGACACGTGTTTCGCCCTAATTCTGGGCTCATCAGGTGTACACACTCCACTGCACTCCCTCTCGGGAATCGAACCTCAGACGTCAGCGCCAGAGGCGATGCCCCTAACGTTGCGCCACGGCGTGTGGTTCGTTTATTTGACAGCATGTAGATCGGGGTAATTACATTCACGGTATTCGAAGTCTGTGTCACAATCTGATTGTATGGGTGGTTACCTACCAGGTAACGCTTGTGGTTGGCGAAACACGTGTCGTGTACTCTTTGCATTTATTTGACAGTAAACTATTTCAACCATTCTATGATCTGCTCCTCACAAACTGAGGGCACCGTGGCGGACGTTAGCAGATTGCTGGCTAACCACAAGCGTTACCTGGTAGGTAACCACCCATACAATCAGATTGTGACACAGACTTCGAATACCGTGAATATATAGATATAGATATATATATAGATATAGATATAGATAGATAGAGATATATATAGATAGATATATATATATATATATATATATATATATATATAGATATATATATAGATATATATATAGATATATAGATATATATATAGATATATAGATATATATATAGATATATAGATATATATATAGATATATAGATATATATATAGATATATAGATATATAGATATAGATATATATATAGATAGATATAGATATATATATATATATATATATAGATATATAGATATATATAGATATATAATCTAAATCCCCGCGAAGTACTGCTTTTAAATTTTTATTAAGAAGAAAAGCTTTTTAAATTGAGGGAAAATATCCCAATAACAATTTGTTAAGGATCTGTTTTTTTGTGAAGCAGCCTTAACACAGCTTTTCCGCTGTTTTATAAACGAATGCCATATAAGGTCTTCCTTTTTCGTTGCTTCGCCAAGGAAGGAGCCTTTTTATTAAATCCAAGGGTTGTTCGCTTTTGTTTGTTTATTACGATTGTTATAGTTCTGTTTGTATACGACGTTGTCAGTTCAGCACTCCGGTTGTAATATGACCAAGCTTACTGTTAAGAATGCAACGTATAGTTGTACATGAGAAAAGCAATCTTGCCTGAAATCAATGGCAACCTTTTGTAGGTCTATGAACTTAATTTAAAGTTTAGGTTTACACGGTGCTTTCTTTCCGAAGTACCTGCACTCATGAATATGTCTGTATGCGTCAGTCGCTCAAATCCCCGCGCTTTGCACCGACGAATTACTGCTTTTAAATTTTTATTAAGAATAAAAGAAAACCTTTTGAAATTGAGGGAAAATATACCAATAACAATTTGTTAAGGATCTGTTTTTTTGTGAAGCTGCCTTCACTCGAGTGATCACTTCGAGCTGACTTGCTGGCTAACCATAAGCGTTACCTGGTAGGTAACCACCCATACAATCAGATTGTGAATCAGACTACGAATGCCGTGAATGTAATTACCCCCAATCTACATGCTGTCAAATAAACGAACCACCAATTTTAGGGGCTTCGCCTCTAGCGCTGACGTCCGAGGTTCGATTCCTGTAAGGGAGTGAAATGAGTGGGTGGTTACCTACCAGGTAACGCTTATGGTTGGCCAGCAAGTCAGGTAACATCAGCCACGGTGCCTTCAGTTGTGAGAAGCAGATCATAGAATGGATGAAAATAGTTTACTGTCAAATAATGCAAAGAGTACGCGACACGTCTTTCCCCCTTATTCTTGGCTCATCAGGCGTACACACTCAATGCACTCGCTTACAGTAATCGAACCTCGGACGTCAGCGCTAGAGGGGCTTCGCAGCGGTGAAGTATTGCTTTTAAATTTTAATTAAGAAGAAAAGAAAACCTTTTTAAATTAAGTCTTAAAAAGAGGTGTAACGATATTGACAATAAGCTACGCAAACCCACCAAGACATGCAATCGTTTAAATCAAGGCGCGAGTCGAAAAACACCATCCCATAATATTAGTTAACGATTAACACATTTCTATATGTATTGTAAGCATACAATACAACTGATAATATGTTGCGCTTATTTATCTGGTGTACCGACATTTTTGCGCTTTTAACGGCTGAAATCTAACGTGGTTTGTGCCCTTCAGAATGAAAAGAGTTTGCATTTACCTTTTTAATAAAAGGTGAGCTTTTAAGCCTGAGATATCACCCCGTAAATGCACACGTTTAATTGCACATGTGTTAATATGTATGCTTACACAGTATTAAAAGACACTCAACAATTACACAGTATTAAAAGACACTCAACAATTAACGTCATTTACCTTCGTTCCACGTTTGACTCGTGCTATAAATCTCTTCCTCGTTTTCAGTTCACGTGATTACGTAGGAGGCGTAATACGTGATGACGCGATACGCGACTCCGCCTCTTCCATTAGAGTATATGGACAAAAAACAGGTTCCAGTTATGACCATTACACGTAGAATTTGGAAATGAAACCTGCCTAACTTTTGTAAGTAAGCTGTAAGGAATGAGCCTGCCAAATTTCAGCCTTCCACCTACACGGGAAGTTCGAGAATTAGTGATGAGTCAGTCAGTCAGTCAGTGAGTCAGTGAGGGCTTTGCCTTTTATTAGTATAGATAAACATTGATAAGCTGGTACATTTTTAATACATAGTACAAAAGAAAAGGAGAAAAAAACATAAAATTCGGGATGGTAATATTTTTTATTTAAGTTTATCGAGGTTTGAGAAGCCTTCAAGTCAGTGTTTCCCAAACTCGGTCCCGGGGGCCCTCTGTGGCTGCAGGTTTTCCTGATCAGTGACAACACCTGATAACACTGATCTCATTTAATTAGCTGATATTATTTTTCTTTTACTCTACATTCAGAAAAGCACAGCAGCATGAGTTTTACATTTATAAGACATTTAGAAATATTTCTGCTTTTGCTGTAGATTTAAATGCTTAACTCTTTTTTGTTGGTTTGTTTATATTTTTGCCCTTTCCCTGTGCAGTTTTTCCCCTTCGTTGTATCTCATTACTTCGTCTTTACTTACTTACTTTAAGCAGGATTTAAATGTAAGTCTTCTTCAGTTGGATGATGAGCCCCATCGTAGTGAGGACATGTGGCTTCGCCTGGAAATTATTAGGGAAAGAGGTCTTATTTTAGGAGTGTGTTATAGACCACCCAATTCAGACAGTAATTTCAACATACATCTTTTTAGTAATATCAAAAAGGCAAGTTTACAGGGAAATATTATAGTCATGGGGGACTTTAATTATCCAAATATTAACTGGGATAACCTTACAGATGGCGGAGTACAAGAGCAGGAGTTTTTAGAAGTAATCAATGACTGTTTTTTAACACAGCATGTTAAAGCACCAACACGGGGTGAAGCCTGTCTGGATTTAGTATTTTGTAATAATCAGGATAGAATTGAGGGTGTAGAGGTGATTGAACCACTAGGGTCAAGTGACCATAATGTAATACAATTCTCAGTATTTTGTAAGAGTGCAGATGCAAAGACTAAAATTGTTAAGTTGAACTTTGGTAGGGCTAATTTTGAGCAGATGCAACAAAGTCTAAGTAGGATACACTGGGATAAGCTTTTAAGTGTGGAGACAGTCGAGGAGCAGTGGAACAGGTTTAAAAATGTTTTACATGTAATGCAGGACAGATACATACCTAAATTTGGAATTAATAGGAAACTAAAAAAAACTCCACGGTGGATTAATAAAGATTTAAAAAAAGAAGTTGCAAAGGAAAAACTGCTTTATAAGGCATATAAGACTAATGATTGCTAAGTGAATTGTATGGCGTATGAGAACATGAGGGCAACCATTAAGAAGGATATCACGAAGGCTAAAAGACAGTTGGAGAAGAATATAGCAGATAAGGTGAAAGAAGACCCTAAGAGATTCTTTCAGTATTTTAGTAGTAAAAGAACAGTCAAGGAGGAGGTCAAGTGCATCAGGAATAGTAAAGGGGAATTAAAAGATACAGACAGTGAAATAGCGGATGCCTTAAACTTACATTGTTCTGAGGTGTTTACAAGTGAGCAAGTGGATAACCTCCCAGAGGTAACAGGGACTACTAAGGAGGTACTGAGGGATTTGGAAATTGTAGAGGGAGAAGTACTGTTCAGATTAAATAAGCTGAAATCGAACAAATCACCAGGACCAGATAATATTTATCCTCGTGTTCTTAAGGAGGCTAGTGAATACATATATAAACCCTGGAAAATAGCAAATATCATCCCATTATATAAAAAGGGTGACAGGGCAGATGCAAGCAACTATAGGCCAGTAAGCTTAACATGCATCACAGGAAAATTAATGGAAGGAATTATTAAGGATAAGATCGAGTAACACCTGGCAAGGACAGGAGTTATTCTAAGCAGTCAGCATGGGTTCAGAAGAGGGAGGTCGTGTTTTACTAACATGCTGGAATTCTATGAGGAGGCAACAAAAGGATACGATCAAAGTGGAGCTTATGATACTGTATTATTTATGTGGACTTTCAGAAAGCATTTGATAAGGTGCCTCATGAGAGGTTGGGCATCAAATTAAAAGAAGAGGGAGTTCAGGGTGAAGTTTTAGACGGGTGCAGAATTGGCTCAGACAAAGGAAGCAGAGGGTGATGGTGCAAGGAACCTCATCAGAACTGGCCGATGTTAAGAGTGGTGTTCCACATGGGTCAGTGCTAGGGCCGCTGCTATTTTTAATATATATAAATGATTTAGATAGGAATATAAGTAACAAGCTGGTTAAGTTTGCGGATGATACCAAGATGGGTGGATTAGCAGATAATTTGGAATCCGTTATACTGTATCATTACAGAAGGACTTGGATAGCATACAGGCTTGGGCAGATTTGTGGCAGATGAAATTTAATGTCAGTAAATGTAAAGTATTATATGCAAGAAGTTAAAATGTTAGGTTTAAATACACAATGGGCAGTCTGAAAATCGAGAGTACACCTTATGAGAAGGATTTAGGAGTCATAGTGGACTCTAAGCTATCGACTTCCCGACAGTGTTCAGAAGCCATTAAGAATGCTAACAGAATGTTAGGATATATAGCACGATGTGTGTGGAGTACACGTCACAGGAGGTTATGCTCAACCTTTATAATGCACTGGTGAGGCCTCATCTTGAGTACTGTGTGCAGTTTTGGTCTCCAGGCTACAAAAAGGACATAGCAGCGGTAGAAAAGCTCCAGAGAAGAGCGACTAGGCTGATTCCAGGGCTACAGGGGTTGAATTATGAGGAAAGATTAAAAGAGCTGAGCCTTTACAGTTTAAGCAAAAGAAGATTAAGAGGTGACATGATTGAAGTGTTTAAAATTATGTAGGGAATTAGTGCAGTGGATCGAGACTGTTATTTTAAAATGAGTTCATGAAGAACACGGGGACACAGTTGGAAACTTGTTAAGGGTAAATTTCACACAAACATTAGGAAGTTTTTCTTTACACAAAGAACGATAGAAACTTGGAATAAGCTACCAAGTAGTGTGGTAGACAGTAAGATGTTAGGGTCTTTCAAAACTCGACTTGATGTTTACTTGGAAGAAATAAGTGGATAGTACTGGCGAGCTTTGTTGGGCTGAATGGCCTGTTCTCGTCTAGAGTGTTCTAATATCAATTTTCTAATATCTTCTTTCGGCTGGTCCCATTAGGGGTTGCCACAGCGGATCATCTTCTTCCATATCTTTCTGTCCTCTGCATCTTGTTCTGTTACACCCATCACCTGCATGTCCTCTCTCACCACATTCATAAACCTTCTTAGGCCTTCCTCTTTTCCTCTTTCCTGGCAGCTCTATCCTTAGCATCCTTCTCCCAATATACCCAGCATCTCTCCTCTGCACATGTCCAAACCAACGTAATCTCGCCTCTCTGCCTTTGTCTCCCAACCATCCAACTTGAGCTGACCCTCTAATGTACTCATTTTTAATCCTATCCATCCTCGTCACCCCCAATGCAAATCTTAACATCTTTAACTCTGCCACCTCCAGCTCTGTCTCCTGCTTTCTGGTCAGTGCCACTGTCTCCAACCCATATACAGGTGCTGGTCATAAAATTAGAATTTCCATTCAAAAAGTGAAACTTGTATATTAGATTCATTCATTACACACAGACTGATGTATTTCAAATGTTTATTTCTTTTAATGTTGATGATTATAACTGACAACTAATGAAAGTCCCAAATTCAGTATCTCGGAAAATTAGAATATCAATTAAGACCAATGCAAAAAAAAGGATTTTTAAAATATGTTGGCCAACTGAAAGGTATGAAAATGAAAAGTATGAGCATGTACAGCACTCAATATTTAGTTGGGGCTCCTTTGGCCTGGATTACTGCAGCAATGCAGTCTGTGGCACTGCTCAGGTGTTATGAGAGCCCATGTTGCTCTGATAGTGGCCTTCAGCTCTTCTGAATTGTTGGGTCTGGCGTATTGCATCTTCCTCTTCACAGTACCCCATAGATTTTCTATGGGGTTAAGGTCAGGCGAGTTTGCTGGCCAATCAAGAACAGAGCTTTGGCACTGTGTGCAGATGCCAGGTCCTGTTGGAAAATGAAATCTGCATCTCCATAAAGTTCGTCAGCAGCAGGAAGCATGAAGTGCTCTAAAACTTCCTGGTAGACGGCTGCGTTGACCTTGGACCTCAGAAAACACAATGGACCAACACCAGCAGATGACATGGCACCCCAAACCATCACTGACTGTGGAAACTTTACACTGGACCTCACACAATGTGGATTCTGTGCCTCTCCTCTCTTCCTCTAGACTCTGGGACCTTGATTTCCAAAGGAAATGCAACATTTACTTTCATCAGAGAACATACTTTGGACCACTCAGCAGCAGTCCAGTCCTTTTTGTCTTTAGCCCAGGCGAGACGCTTCTGACGCTGTCTCTTGTTCAAGAGTGGCTTGACACAAGGAATGCGACAGCTGAAACCCATGTCTTGCATACGTCTGTGCATGGTGGTTCTTGAAGCACTGACTCCAGCTGCAGTCCACTCTTTGTGAATCTCCCCCACATTTTTGAATGGGTTTTGTTTCACAATCCTCTCCAGGGTGCGGTTATCCCTATTGCTTGTACACTTTTTTCTACCACATCTTGCCCTTCCCTTCACCTCTCTATTAATGTGCTTGGACACAGAGCTCTGTGAACAGCCAGCCTCTTTAGCAATGACCTTTTGTGTCTTGCCCTCCTTGTGCAAGGTGTCAATGGTCGTCTTTTGGACAACTGTCAAGTCAGCAGTCTTCCCCATGATTGTGTAGCCTACAGAACTAGACTGAGAGACCATTTAAAGGCTTTTGCAGGTGTTTTGAGTTAATTCGCTGATTAGAGTGTGGCACCAGGTGTCTTCAATATTGAACCTTTTCACAATATTCTAATTTTCCGAGATACTGAATTTGGGACTTTCATTAGTTTTCAGTTCTAATCATCAACGTTAAAAGAAATAAACATTTGAAATACATCAGTCTGTGTGTAATGAATGAATCTAATATACAAGTTTCACTTTTTGAATGGAATTACTGAAATAAATCAACTTTGTCATGATATTCTAATTTTATGACCAGCACCTGTAACATAGCTGGTCTCACTGCCGTCCTGTAGATCTTCTCTTTCACTCTGCTGATACCCATCTGTCACAAATTACTCCGGACACTCTTCTCCACCCATTCCACCCTGTCTGCACTCTCTTCTACACCTCTCTTCCACAATCCCCATTACTCTGTACTGTTGATCCCAAGTATTTAAACTCTACTCCCTGCATCCTCACCATTCACTGACCTCCCTTTCATTTACACACGTGTTCTGTCTTGTTCCTACTGACCTTCATTCCTCTCCTCTCTAGAGCATATCTCCACCTCTCCAGGATCTCCTCAACCTGCTCCCTACTCTTGCTACAGATCACAATGTCATCAGAAAACATCATAGTCCACGGGGACTTCTTGTCAACCTGTCCATCACCATTGCAAATAAGAAAGGGCTCAGAGCTGATCCCTGATGTAATCCCACCTCCACCTTGAATGCATCTGTCACTTCTACCGCAGACCTCACCACTGTCACACTTCCCTCGTACATATCCTGTACAACTATTACATACTTCTCTATCACTCCCGACTACCTAATACAATACCACAGCTCCTCTCGAGGCACCCTGTCATATGCTTTCTTCATGTCCACAAAGACGCAATGCAACTCCTTCTGGCCTTCTCTAAACTTCTCCATTAACATCCTCAGAGCAAACATCGCATTTGTGGTGCTCTTTCTTGGCATGAAACCATCCTGCTGCTCACTAAACATCACCTCTCTTGTTAACCTAGCTTCTACTACTCTTTCCTATAACTTCATGCTGTGGCCTTATCAATCTTATCCTCCTGTAGTTAGTCCTGCACATCCCCCTTATTCTTAAATATCAGCACCAGTACACTTCTTCTGCACTCCTCAGGCATCCTCTCATTTTACAAGATTCCATTAAACAATCTGGTTAAAAACACCAGTGCCATCTCTCCTAAACACCTCCATGCTTCCACAGGTATGTCATCTGGACCAACGGCCTTTCCATTTTTCATCCTCTTCATAGCTGTCCTTACTTCCTCCTTGCTAATCTGTTGCACTTCTGATTCACTGTCTCCTCATCATCCAACCTGTTTTCTCTCTCTCGTTTTCTTCATTCTTCAGCCTCTCAAAGTACTCTTTCCATCTGCTCAACACACTCTCCTTGCTTGTGAGTACGTTTCCATTTTTTATCCTTTTATTGCCTTAACCTGCTGCACATCTTTCCCAGCTTGGTCCCTCTGTCTAGCCAATCGGTACAGGTCCTTTTCTCCCTGCTTAGTGTCCAAACTCACCATACGCCTTTTCTTTAGCCTTCGCCACCTCTCTCTTCACCTTGCGCCTTATCTCTTTGTACTCTTGTTTACTTTCTGCATCTCTCTGACTATCCACTTCTTCTTTGCCATCCTCTTCCTCTGTATACTCTCCTGTACTTCCCCATTCCACCACCAGGTTTCCTTTTCCTCCTTCCTCTTTCATGATGTCACGCCAAGCACCATTCTTGCTGTCACTCTTACCACATCTGCTGTAGTTTCCCAGCTGTCTGGTAATTCTTCACTGTCACCCAGTGCCTGTCTCACCACCTCCCTAAACTCAACCTTGCAGTCTTCCTTTTTCAACTTCCACCATTTGATCCTTGGCTCTGCCCTCACTCTCTTCCTCTTCTTGATCTCCAACGTCATCCTACAGACCACCATCCTATGCTGCTTAACTACACTTTCTCCTGCCACCACTTTGCAGTCTTCAATCTCCTTCAGATTGACTCTTCTGCATAGGATGTAATCTACCTGTGTGCATCTTCCTCCACTCTTGTACGTCACCCTATGTTCCTCCCTCTTCGTCAACAGAGCCATCCTTTTGGCAAAGTCCACTATCCTCTGACCTTCTTCATTCCTCTCCTTGACACCATACCTACCCATCACCTCCTCGTCTCCTCTGTTCCCTTCACCAACATGTCCATTGAAATCCGCTCCAATCACCACTTTCTGTCCCTTGGGTACACTGTTCATCACTTTATCCAACTCACTCCAGAAATGTTCTTTCTCATTTCTGGAGTCATTGTATCTCGACATATAATATATAATATATATAATAGAGAGAGATACATTGTTTGAGTTTTAGTTGTTCCTTTTACAATTTTGCAAATGTGCATGTAAATATACAGTATATGTATATGATTGTTCAGGGCTGTTTATTTTATGCATTTGAATATGAAGCAGCAGGATGTCTTTGCTCTAAAGAATCTGTTTTGTAATATTTATAGCATTTCATAAGGAAATAATAACAAAGTAGTTTGTATGAAATTTGAAGGCATTTTTAAAGAAGAACTAGGGGGCATCGCTTGCACGTTTTTGAATTCTTTACGACGCTCTACTTTGTCATCTACTCTTTGTATTTTATTTCCGGCCCTGGGCATGGCTAAATTTCTTGGCAGAAAGTCCCATCTTGCCGGACGTGAAATTATCTCTCTGAAAAAGTCATGTCTCGTCGCAGGGTAAAGTCTCATCTCCCAAGATTTTTTTATTATAATAGAGAGATGTGTATTAAGTTAGCAAATTCTGATAAGTATTGCACTAATTAAATGCCTGAACATCACCAGTGCCTTGGGTGTTTGTTGAAGGAGTGTTTAGTTTGCTGCATAACTACATACGCAAACATGTGGTGAGGGCAGAAGGCCGAGCAAAATTATTTTTCCATAGTCTCACCGAAGTTTTTACTTCTGCAACTGCCATTGTCATGCTCCATTTGGCCTGTTGGTAACTATCAACTGCGTGTGGAGTCCCTCAAGCTAACCACGTCAGAAAGGCCTCCTTCTTCAGTCTGACTGCTTCCTTTACCACTGGTGTCCACCACCAGGTACGGGGATATTAGGTTTCACTCCCACTTCCCACAGAAATCCAAGTATGATGCACTCCCACAGCAGAGCGTCCATGTTCATTTGAACTTGTCTTCAGCTATACCAATTGCAGAGCAGTGCACTGTGCATGTTCGACTTACCCATAAGCCATTGTAAGCATTTTTCGTTGTGTTGGCTTCTAACCATTGCAGTTACCACATAATTTTCAAATTGCCATTACTTTTTGATTTACCGTCATATCAAAAAGATTTTTAAGGAACTTTAGTCTGGCTAATTTTAATAGTGTGTTTCAGTGGGGAGAAGTCAAGCACATTAAGTCCTCCATCAGCTGTTTTATTTTTAAATGTTTAAACCTTTTCAACTCTGAAGCCTGTCCTTCTGTATCAAATTAAAAAGAATCTTGACCATATTTGCATAACCTTTTTACCTCGACAGATCATCTCCGTTCATTGTTATTCACATTCGTAAAAACATTACTGTCCAAGTGTGAGTTGCTTTCTGTGCACGGCAGGCAACTAGAATATAATCACTTGTATTGTTTCATTGCATGTGATAAAGAAAATAATTGACAAATCTGGTGTAACAGACGGCTGACAGCTCACCCCGGCTGGGACACCCAGAGAGTTGAAGGATGGGTGAAGGCAGCTACTTTGGGACACTGTCTCCCCCAAGACACTAGTTGGCAGCTTCCCTGGACTGTAGCGGTGCCCCAGATTCCCACAGGGAACTATGGGACATGGAGTTCTTTATCTCAGCCCTGTTGGGTATCACCAGGAATGCTGTGGAACAAAGATGGGAGACAAGGTTCTCACCTAGCCTGGAAGTACTAGCAAGTCACAGGGATGGAAGCCCAGAAGTACTTCTGGGCTGATTAAAAACTGAAGTGCTGGCAGGTCACGTGGACAGAAGAGCAGAAGCACTTCCGGGTCGGGGACTATATAAAGGATTGCTGAAAACCCAGCAAGCAAGTCAGAGTCGGGAGGAAGAGGACAAAGTTTGCTAGTAGGTGCGGAGGAGGAGAAAGAGAGAGAAGAATGTTGTTTATTATGTATTGGTGCTTATTTGCCTGTTTAGCTGTGGCTATGGTGCTTGGAGGGCACTGTAAGAAGGAAGAAAAATAATTGAAATACTTCTTAGTGCTTTTACCGTGTGTCCTGCGTGTCTGTCTGTTGGTGTGATATAGCGGGTCTGCGGCTCAGAATAAAAGACCAGTTTTAAATAAGTAACTGCCGCACTCGCGGCTTATAGAGGGGGTGCGTGGTACTGTTGCCAGAGCAGTTCTCGGACTCGACGTGGTGTGGGTGTTTCCTCGCTTAAGTGTATAGGTGAGGAATCCTCCGTATCCATAATTGATGCCGGGAGCTGCTAATTGCCACACCTGTGCCACATCCCCATTATAAATGGGGGAAGCGCGAGTGCGGAGAAATAAATAACGGAAAAAGAGGACGGAGGTTAAGAAGAAGGAGAAAAGGCAGGAAGCAAAGGAGCCGGTGTGAGTGAGCAAGTGAGAGCAGGTTCGCTGTAAGAAGGACAGGCAGCTGGGAGAAGTGAGCCGTAGCAGGGTGTTTGGCCGGCACCCAGGGGCAGATGGATTGGGTCACTCCTGCTGAGTTTTGCAGAGGAGTGACCACGATCAAGGACAGTTTGCCGTTGTAAGGGAGGCATGGGTAGTGGAAGCCCCAGCGCGAGTGCCCTGGTCGCTGGAGAACCCAAGTCTCGGTATGTCGGAGCGTTTTGGAGCCAGGAACTGAAAGGCTTGCAGACAAATGGGAGAGGTCAGCTGCAGGTAGGGTGACTCCACTGGTGCATGGCTCGGATGGGAGAAGCGGGGGAGCCGCCAACAGAAGGCAGCACTGGGTTTTGTTTTTAAAGGACTGCTTCCAGCCATTGTTTTAACCTCGTTTTAATGGATTTATTTATTGGATTTTAACCTCCACATTTTCACCCTGTTTTTAATGGATGATCTATTTATTGACATTTTGCAGCACTGTTCTTTCTTATGGACACTGTTTTGGTTTTGACTGTTTTTAATAAAAGCACTGTTTGCTCTTGCCACCTTCCCCTTGCTTCATTTTGGTGTCCTCATTGTCCAGCTCATCCGGTTACATTACCGGCGGTGTCAGGTTCAAGAGGCACCCCAAAGAAAGATGGGAGCATGGTGCAAGAACCCACATCGTCACAGTAGGGTTTAAGGGGCAACAGTGACCCCCTAGCGTCCACACTGGAACACTGTCATTTATTACAGTTAGGTAAAAAGTACAAATATAAATTTAGTTGTTTTTCACGCCATTTGGAATGTGAATTTCACAAACAGCATCTATACGACATGGGGAAGGAGAACACGTAAGATGGCGCATTATGGATGAAGTAAGTCATGAGTCGAAACCACAGCGCTGAAAGGCAACTCACTCACAACGCTTTCACAAACACAGCAGACCTGACAATGTATACAAATGTAGGAATAAACAGTCGGCTTGTTTTCTTTGTGCTACATGAAGGTACTGACACATATCCAAGTCTGGACCATGCTGAAGCTGAAAGGACAGACGGAATGTGTGACTTAGCAATGAATGAGATGCTGTTTAGGGATAAACAAAAATCACATGTTTTTGAGTAAAGCTGTATAGCAAGCACTGAATCGCATACACACAGTGGTTTGACAGACTAGTCTTAGGCTTTTTTCCTAAATGATGTCTTATAGCATACTGACGCTGTATTAGACTCCTTATGATGCTGCCTGATGTCACTGGTACCTTCTACTGTATAATAAGGTCTGCTTGGATCTTTTTTTTTTCATACTAAAATCTACTTAATTTTCACATTGTAAATTTGTCTTAATAGGTCCAATCTTACTGCTTTGCTTTCACGAAGTTACCACAGACATTCAATAAGCACATCTTAACTTGAATTAACACATGAAGCAAATCCAGAGGCCTGCTATTCAGATCTTTTATTTTAAACACAATATGTGTAAGCCTAGGAGTGAACACTGGTGGGCTGCATCTATTTAAGGTGGTCCCCCTCAAGCCTGTTGGACCATCGGTGCACACTTCCTAAAGTGATATGAAGGGTAATGAGTTACTGTGAATACACTTTAATGTGATTTCTTTAGTACTAGAGTGTTTGTACCGTGTTCGCCATTATGGGTGTAGCGAGAAGTCAAACAAAATGACGCCTTTTATAGGCTAAATAAAAATATTATAATATGCAAGCTTTCGAGGCAACTTGGGCACCTTCTTCAGGCAAAATGTAATCAATTTATGATTGCATAAATTACATAATTCATTACATATTGCAGCATTTCTCAACCTTTTCATAACAGTTTTAATCGCGCCCCCCCCCAACGTTTTTTTGAAACCCTAATAAAATTTATTCCTATATTTTTTGCTGCAGATACACCGCTACAAGTTTAAAATTTCCCGTTCGAATAGCGAAATTACGCCACATATGGCAACATTCGCGCTCCCTTTTGTATAGGGGGGTGCGCCCTACAGTTTGAGAACCTCTGACATAATGAATGATTACCATATATACTCGTGGATAAGTTCTCCTGCGGATAAGTCGGGGCTTGATTTTACCGTATAATTTCTGTTATTTTATAATGTCGGTTGTATAAGTCGAATGTGGAAAACTCGCACTATTGGTGCAAGAGATTATGATATGCTAACGCCCACCTGAGAGAGTAACCACGGAGCACACTGCCTTTTTTTTTCCCTATGTATTGTGGCTACGTGACCACTCGGTAATACCCAAACTATTCCGAAGCGACGTTTGCACTGTTTTGTGTTTTTTTGTATCTCACACCCTCATACACCTTTATCGTAAGAGCATCCCTTATCTACGATGGAGTGTTCAATCAGAAGAAAATATGTAGCTGGTTTTAAATTAAATGCTGTTGAAGTGGTGAAAGAAATTGGTAACTGCATTGTTGCAACAAAATTCGATGTGTCTGAGAAACTGGTGTGAGATTGGAGGAGGCAAGAAGATATAAAAAAATAAATAAATAAATGTTAAGGGTCGCATTTTTGAACACGCATATAAGTCCGGGTCTGATTTTATGATCAGTTTTTCGGGTTTCAAGACCCCACTTATATGCAAGTATATATGGTTCATCCTGCCTGAAGAAGAGGCCTGAGTTGCCTTGAAAGCTTGCATATTGTAATCGTTTAGGTTAACCAATAAAGAGTGTAATTTTGCTTGACTTCTTACTACGTGTGATTTCTTTAAATTGTCTGACTTGACATAAACTTTGACTGAGAAAGTGTGCTATAAAAAGAAACAAATATTTTTAGATCTGATTGATCTATTTATAATGGGATTAAATCCTTTTCTTCCCCACAGTAAGGAAGAAGCAGCTGCCATTTACCTTAACACCAAGATGGATGTAAAAGAGGAGACTTCTATGGCTGACACTAATTCCATGGAGGTGATGACTGCAAATATTAAGAAGGAGGAATGTGAATGGGAGTCTGCCTATTCTAACAAGGAAAGTGTCTGCATTAAGGATGGAAATTATGAACTGGTAACTACTGAGGGGATTAAAGAAGAGGCAGAGGAGACATCTGGCGGCATTGAGATGCACAAGCATAAAATTATGGAGCATGTCGACGTCAAGTTGGGGTCTGAATCATCACAGTCTGACACAAAGAGGACTGAGGACATTTTGCCTGTTAGAATTTGCGATCAACCACCACCTACACTTAAGTCTGGAGAAAGTAAGTGTAAAATTAAAAATAAATGTGTGAGGTTTTAATGGTTGGGATTTTGGACCACAAAAGGTAATCTTGTGTGCTTTATGTGAAACTTGTTTAAAAGAGAAGCTATGTTTTTTTTTTTTTAGGTTGCCATTTATTTCTTCATACTCATGGTATGTATAAATATGTCACATGAAATTTTGTTTTAAAGTGACATTTTATAGGGCCTTATGGAATCTGTTTTATTTTTTTTACAAATTCTGTTTTTTTTTTTTTATTTTATTTTCGGTTCTCACCGTTTTATTTTTCCTTGATTCTGATTTTTTTTTTTTTTTTAACTAAGTACTGTAAACCAACACTAATGAGATGGCACTTTACATTCCTTTTAATGAAACAGCACACTAGCACAACTGAACCTTATTTTGCACTTCCATTCATCAGGTAGGAGCCCAGATCCTCCATGATGCTGTATGCTGAGACTGCAGTAGGACAGTGAGTGCCCTCCAGAACTGTAAGAGCTGTTACTAGTTTCATGCATCCTTCTGAGATGAAGGTTATCTTCACTTTTAGGATCTAGTATATTTGTTACAGCCTGAGGTGATGTGTTCTTGGCCAGAAAGGACTCTTTGTAGAGGTGAATATGTTCTGCAAGGTACCGTAGTGATTGGAAGCAGCTATTCCACCTGGTGTTTCCTGCCTCGGGGCTTCTTGAAGAAGGCAGACTTTACCCATGTCACTAGAGATGCAGCCTCACTAAAGTATTTGTAGTGCTGCCAGGTCTCTCCCACCAAACTAATGACATGACACAAGCAGGCTGAATCTACACTGTTGGGCAGAACCCCTTTTAAAACGTCCTGGTCTGCTATCAGACAGTATGATGCATTGTGGGTAACCACTGCTAAAATGTCATTAAGATTCAGCTGGTTGTTGTGAAGGAACTGAAGTGCTGCTTGTGAAAAGGTGAAAAAGTTGCAGCTCTCCATAAAGATAACATCTGCCAAAAAGTACTGCTTTTCAATACCTGTAATTATGCAAAGTATTTCTAACTATCCAACCCATAATTATGTATTGATGGGTGAACACTTCCTGAAAGACACAGTTGTCCAAATGGGGTTGGTTTTGAGGATACGACTGTAGGTGAATGAAAAGATGGAACTCTGGAGAGGGCAACATACAATCCAGCATTTTACAGCTGCATACAGCAATTCACATCCATGACAAATATGATTCTTCTTAGATAGTCCTGTCGCGTCCACCCTCGCTCTCGAAGCATACACACTGCCTGGTCATGTGCCCGCTCGCAAGAGCAACTAACAGAGACCCTCCCACCAACTGTAAGACCATGGGATACCCCTCGAAACTGTTTAACACGCTGCATGCAGCGATTCACATCCGCGACAAACATGCTTCTTCTTATGGGGTGGGTTTGAGGATACGACTGTAAGGGAACTCTGGAGAGAGCAACATACAATTGTCCGTGACGGAAAACTGGAGGACCGCCGCCGCGCCCCCACCTCCCAGAGCGAGGGACGGGGCTGGACGGCGGGCGCACACAGAGGGCGGAACGGGGTGTGAGGGGAAGGACGCCCAGTGAGTACGATGTATTGATGGGTGAACAGTCATCTCTTAGTCATCGTTCAGTACACACTGCCTGCTCATGTGCCCGCCCCGAACTCCTCACCTGAATTGCTTTCGTCTGTGTACAGTCCACATGCACCTCTGAGCCACGCTGACTTTTCATTGTTCTTTTTGTCCGGGCCAGGTGAGGTTTCCCATGTTGAGTCTAATTAAGCCAAAGGCTCCACACCTGGTGGTGCTCTTCTGTCAATTCCTTTAAGTTTCAGCTTTGCAACCATACTCCCCCCGGAACCCAAAGACTTTGGTTGCCCGGCGGATCATGAGAATAACGCCGCCGGATCGCCAGTCGGCATTGTTTATGGTCGGAACTATGACGGTATGTGATCGTCTTCGAAGCTCCGACTTGCGTTCTTGATTAATGAAAACATTCTTGGCAAATGCTTTCGCTCTCGTGCGAATTGTTGGTGGGCGGGGCTCTGACATGCGTGTGCCATGGTCGGCTGCGTAGTGAATTGTTGGTGGGCGGGGCTCTGTGAGTTGGCATGCGTGGCTCCATCGTGCGTATCACACGGCCTGTCTTGCGTGCTGCTTCTTGCGTGCCCTGGTCGACAAACAAACTGTTTTACACGCTGCATACATCGATTCACATCCGTGACAAACATGCTGGCTGCCCAGCGGGTCATGGGAGTAACGCCGCCGGATCGCCAGTCGGCATCGTTTATGGTCGGAATTACGACGGTATGTGATCGTCTTCGAACCTCCGACTTTCGTTCTTGATTAATGAAAACATTCTTGGCAAATGCTTTCGCCCTCACGCGAATTGTTGGTGGATGGGGCTCTGTCATGCTTGTGCCATGGAGACAAAAGCGACTTTCGCGGTGTTTCTTGCCTGGAGAGCGAGGGTGGATGCGGGCCGGAGAATAAGGAGTATTGTGTAGACAAACATTTTCTGTGTTCCTGCAGGACCATCTAAAAAGAAGCATGTTTGTCGTGGATGTGAATCGCTGTATGTAGCGTGTAAAACAGTTTGCGATGGTGGACGCGGTCATGCATTGTAACCAAAAAGTCAACATGGCTCAGAGGTGCATGTGGACTGTAGCAGAGACGAACGCGAATGACACCGTGTTTTGTGAGTTATTGTGTCCGAGTTGGTGGGCGTGGCTCTGTGAGTTATCATCCTATCCCATTTGGTGGGCGGAGCTCTGTCTTATGTGCGTCTTGCTTGCCATGGACTTAGATGATTCTTAAGCCTTAAATGTTCACAGATTGAAAATGTGCATCATTACATCTGTAGCTTCATTTACTGCATATCTTAAAGTAATTAATTACAAAGCAAAAGCAAACTTATCTGCAAGACGCTAAATACGGAAATTAAACAGAAAAAAAAATAAGGGAAACCCATTTTTAAGGGCTTGTTGCATCTGAGGAGATGCCTGCTCTTCTGACCAGGTTTGTAGGTCTATCCAGCACAGGGCACTAGCTCCCTGGTTGGAATAAGTTCTTTTGGAATTGCGGCATCTTAAGTAACCTGAACCTAAATAGAGGCGATATCCCTCCCTTAGTGATACGGCGGTAAGAAATCACATAAGAGAAAATAACGTAACAGATGGGAAGCCATGACAAGACCTTTGTGTAGAGTCTTCCATTTTCATTGCTGCGCTGGAAGGATTTTCTGGATCGGATGACGTTATCTCCCATCCGTCTGTCGGCTTCAAAGGTGTGCTGGGCAATGTTCCAAGGCTTTATACTCTTTCTCCATGTGCAGACCCCCACTTAGTTAAATCATGCCATTCCAAACAAGGAAAAGAAGATCCATTGTCATGCTGACTCTGACACACAGAAATAGTACAATTCCCATTTCGCAGTTGTCCCTGTCATGTCTTCTAATGCTTGCCTAGCAGTTCTAAATGATGAGCCCCTGTGTGCTAAATCTGGTTTTGTGAGTAGAAAGAAAAGCATATTTAAAATATTTGCGCAGAGCACAGTGACATATTTAAACTTATATTCTGATTTCAATATAATTTCTGGTATTTTATAATGTCGGTCGTATTAGTCAAATACGGAAAACTCGCGCTATTGGTCGAAGAGATTAAGATATGCTAATGCCCACCTGAGAGAGTAACCACAGAGCACACTGCCTTTTTTTTTCTATGTATTGTGCCTGTGTGACCTTACGGTGATACCCAAACTATTCCAAAGTGACGTTTACACTGTTTTGTGTTTTTTGTATCTCACACCCTCATACACCTTTATCATAAGAGCATCCCTTACCTACAATGGAGCGTTTGATCAGAAGAAAATATGAAGCTGGTTTTAAATTAAATGTCGTTGAAATGGCAAAAGAAATTGGTAACTGCACTGCTGCAACAAAATTTGATGTGTTTGAGAAACTGGTGAGAGATTGGAGGAGACAAGAAGATGTTAAAAAAATTTAAGTGTTGCATTTTTGAATGGCTGCGGTGGGTTGGCACCCTGCCCAGGATTGTTTCCTGCCTTGTGCCCTGTGTTGGCTGGGATTGGCTCCGGCAGACCCCCGTGACCCTGTGTTCGGATTCAGCGGGTTAGACAATGGATGGATGGATGGATTTTTGAATGGGCGTATAAGTCGAGGTCTGATTTCATCGATTTTTTGGGTTTCAAGACCCAACTTATACGCGAGTATATACGGTACTCACTTAGCTTGTGTTTGTTATGCAGTGTCTGGATTGAAAGATTTCAACAACCTCAGCTAATCAGACCCATACATATAGAATATTGTGATGACCCTTCCTACCCTTCCTGGTTGCAGGTTTGCATCAAAGGCAGGCAGGTGGAGCTCATCTGTGCCCACCTCCTCTGCAGCGCTCTTAGCAGCCCCATGTCAGGAGTCGCTTCCTGAGGCCCCCATTCTCTGTGGAGAGTACGGCCAGATTGTTACAGTATACATCAAAATACGGTCATGACTTGAATCAAAAATGACAAGGGGCTTTCCTTCTAATCCATTTGAGATGGTGGTTTAATGTCAAAGTCGACGCAAACTTTGTCATCTCAACCATATACAAGTATACAGATAGATGAAATTGCAAAGCTCAGGGTCCACAGTGTAACAACATGAAGTGCAAATAAAAAAATTAAATTAAAAATAGAATTAGAATTTAAATTTAAAATTAAAATTGAAACACAAACAAGACAAGACATTGTGCCAAAGACAAGACAAAGAAGTAGCAGCAATATTGACGTGTATATGAACGCAATATGAACGTTGATGCAATGTATGGTATTATGCAATCTAGATACATAAATCTAGTCAATAAATATGTAATAAATAAATAATAGATATAGATAATACTGAAATTATCAGTGTATGATAATAATTGTTTACACATGTCTTAAACAATGACAGGTCAGAATGTTTCACAGCAGAAGGTTATCAAGAGTGTCGAAATACTTAAAGGTCAGTATGAGATTTTCAGTTCTTTTCTACATGCACACTCGTCTTTGCAGGACGGTGGCTCGCATGTATAAAAGTTCTGTTTTTAGAGGTGGTTGAGGCCATGTGGAAGATCCCAGGGGACAGCATGGTGTTAAGGAGTCTGACAGCTTGGGGGTTAAAACTCTCCTGCAGCCTGGCAGATCTGGCTCTGATGCTGCAGTATCTTCTCTTGGATGGCAGAAGTATGAAAAGTCCATGTGAGGGGTGTAAGGGGTCCTGCACAATGCTTTGCGGACAGTGCGTTTGTAAAATATGTCCTGTAGTTGAAGGGATAGGCACACCAATAATGTTCTCTGCTGTCTTCACTATCCTTTACAGGCGCTTGCAGTCAGATATGTTGCAGTTGCCATACCAGACAGTGATGCAGCTGGTCAGAACACTCTCAGTGGTGCCTCTGTAGAACATGGTGAGGATGGAAGGGGGAATACTTGCTCGCTTCAGCCACCTCAGGGAAGTGTAGTCTCTGCTGGGCTTTCTTGATTAGTGATGAGGTGTTATGCATCCATGTAAGTTCCTCAGTTATGTGCACACCGAGGAACTTGGTACTCCTAACAGTTTCTACATCTAAACCGTTGATGCTGAGTAGGATGTGGGCAGGATGTGATTTTCTGAAATCCATAATTATCTCTCTTGTCGACATTGAGAGAGAGATTGTTGTCTTCCCACCATGTGGACAGCTGTTCCACCTCATCTCTGTATGTTGTTTCATCATCCCTGCTTGTCAGTCCCAGCACCGTCGTATCGTCCGCAAAACTTGATGAAGCCATTTGTAGTATACAAAGACCACAATGGTTGATAAAAGTTCATGAAGTGTGGCGTTTTTTTTTTTTTTACTTCTTGCACATTAACTATGAAGCTTTAGTGTAATATTTTTACTGTCTTAAAGTTGGTACTTTTTATAACTGCCAATTTTAACAATATGGAACACACCTTTTTAAACTTTTTTGTTACTATATTCCTTTTGTCTGTCCTCAAAAAAAAAAAAAAATGTAAACGTGTATATATTCATTCTCGTCATTTTCAATTGACAGCATAGCTTTTAGTATTTTACCATTTCGAATCAGATGTATCAGATTACACAATAGGGCAACTTGGATTACGACAACACTAGATATTAGGCCTGGGTATAAGCATTGATGTCCCAATTCAATTTGATATTGATTTGATCTTGATTTAATTTGTATGCACTGACATTTTTATTTGAAGTGCAGACTTTTTTGGAGATTACTTAACCATTCATAGCTAACATTAATATAATGTGAAAATTCCAGTAACCCTTTATTTGAAGGGTGTCAACATAGTGATTAGTAATGAACAGTAAGCATCAGTATATTCAAGATGTGGAATAAAATATCAAAAATAATGAAATAATAATAAAAAAAAAAATTCACAACACTGCACTTCAAATTCACCCTAATTTAACAAATATATGTATCGCCTCATCAGAGTCCAGACATAATTTTGGGCGGGAATTGATTTGTTTCAAACCTAGTTTTGTTAAATTTGACTTGCTTGTATGGAATGCTATTGGATTTTAATAAAATCCATAAAATGTTTAAAAAAAAAATTAAATAAAATAAAAAAATCACCATAATTTAACTAACAGACGTGTATCGCCACATCAGAGTTCACACACATTATGGGGGGCTCCCTGTTTTAATAAAATGCAATGGCATCTACTTTATTCACAAGATGATCTAGATGTTTTGTATTATTATTATAATATGATCAAATATTGCTTCTTAAATAATAAGTATGTTATTCAGTAACCTATTTATGTGTTCTGAATCTCCATGTAGATTCCCCCCGTATGCCAAATTAATTTCCCTATTAGACATTTAACCCTTAGACTGCCGCATACTTGGGGGTTAATGCACCCCTGGACGCCAAATATTGTTTGCTGCACTTTAAGTAAATGTCACAAATCACCAAGAAAAAGTAAAATTTTAATGGAACACTTTTTTTTTTCATGCAGAGAGCATCACAATTACTGCAACACTGATTATTTTACACATTGCCAATAAACTGTAAACACTATTAAAAAAAAAAAAAAAAAAAAACTACTGGAATAATATGTACAAGGTGCAACTGACGCCATTGATGAAATTCAGTAAATCACCGAGCCAACTGCGCTTGAACTGGCTGCACATAAGCACACAGAGGCAAACACTGATGATTGCAGGCTAGTCTAGTGCAGTGGCTGAATCCCAGAGACCGTGATGCTGCAGGGGGCACCAGTGGTCATGAGCTGGCTGCTCAATGAATGTACGGCACTGACTGATCAGCTGGCAAATTGCACTGGGAAGCGACTATAGCCAGTTATGGCGTTCAACAAATGTACGTCGCCGAATATACTCAGCTCCGGTGTGCTGGCAAATTGCATTGGAAACCGACTATATAGCTGGTTCTGGTGGTTTAAAGGTTAAAATAAGCTTAAATTAGTCAAAATTTAAAGATACAGTGGGAAGACTTGTTCCTTTATATAATTCTGCAAGTTCCATATATCTTCAGTTGCTCACGTGTTGCAGTCACTTTCATCTGTCTCAAAAATGTGTCCTCACAGTTCCTTCTCGGACAACAAGGAAGCATTTTAAAATGAAGATCCAGAGCTGATGCCTGTTGACAGCGGCATTGGATGAATGGAACAGAAAAGATGAGGAACCTGCCATCGTGACTGGCAATGCCAGCGCTACTTCACATTAGCTGCTTTGGTATCGCAGGCTGTTCTGAAAATTACAGCAATTGCCCGCTTTCACCGTAGCAGTACACCTAGCCACGTGCATAAATAGTATTTATTGGAATTGCCAACAAACGACCTTGTGATCGATGCGGTCACGTGAAAGAACATCACATTGAAGATGGTTGAAAGGTTTTAGAACAACATCCAGACATCTTTGCAGCTCTGCATATAGGCATTGAGGTTGCTCCTGGTGTGACTGGCATGTGGCTCTGTTATTTGCAACATATTTGCCTAACAGGTGCCCAATCATTTTTAAAGTAGTGATATGTGATTGACTTGTATGATTTTGCTGCCCTGGATGTCCAGCAGTCACAAGTTAGGGCTACTCAATCCGCTGACTTGAGAGATGTGGCGATGCTTTGCTTCAGAAATATTAAAGCTTAGGAACATTAACTCATTTGCTTTCTGGTAGGTATAGCATACCCCAGTTCCAAAACCTGTATCATTTGTTGAAAGCCCTCATTTTCAACAATAGGGTTTCTTATATTTACAGATAACAACCGGTATAGATTCTGTTATTTTTTGGGCACGAGGCAAATTAAATGGAAGCTTGGAGCAAAACACTGTCTCCAGTGTTAGATTGTTTAGGCGCTGCTCGCCTGAGATTAAGTTAATGGGTGACATTGGGATGAATGAATTCTCAAATTTGTTGTGTTACAACAATACTTCTGAGTTGTACAGCTTACATATGGCTTTGCTTTTATCCAGTTATACTGTACTGAGGCACTCTTTGAATCCATAGCAAGTCCACACATCTCATTTAAATGTCAAAGGTGCTGATTTCAGTTGAGGAGGACACAGTTATTTTATGTGAAGTAGTAAAGTGCTTTTTTCCACAGGAAGTCTTAACAGGCACATTAACAACATCTACTGGACCAGACACCAAAAATTAAGATAAGCAAAAATCTACATATAGTAATTGAGCAGGGTAGAGATTTATAAAATATCAATATTGAATCATTTAAATGAAAAATAATGATTAATCGGAAAATCAATATATATATATTTTTTTTACATTTTCTTCTTCTTCTTTCTGCTTCTCCCGTTAGGGGTTGCCACAGCGGATCATCTTTTTCCATATCTTTCTGTCCTCTGCATTTTGTTCTGTCACACCCATCACCTGCATGTCCTCTCTCAGCACATCCATAAACCTTCTCTTAGGCCTTCCTCTTTTTGCCTTGCCTGGCAGCTCTATCCTTAGCATCCTTTTCCCAATATACTCAGCATCTCTCCTCTGCACATGTCCAAACCAACTCAATCTTGCCTCTCTGACTTTGTCTCCTAACCATCCAACCTGAGCTGACCCTCTAATGTCCTCAATTCTTATCCTATCCATCCTCATCACACCCAATGCAAATCTTAGCATGTTTAACTGTGTCACCTCCAGCTCTGTCTCCTGCTTTCTGGTCAGTGCCACCTTCTCCAACCCATATAACATAGCTGGTCTCACTACCGTCCTGTAGACCTTCCCTTTCACTCTTGTTGATACCCGTCTGTCACAAATCACTCCTGACACTCTTCTCCACCCATTCCACCCTGCCTGCACTCTCTTCTTCGCCTCTGTTCCACAATCTCCATTACTCTGTACTGTTGATCCCAAGTATTTAAACTCATCCACCTTCACCAACTCTACTCCCTGCATCCTCACCATTCCACTGACCTCCCTGTCATTTACACACAAGTATTCTGTCTTGTTCCTACTGACCTTCATTCCTCTCCTCTCTACAGCATATCTGCACCTCTTCAGGGTCTCCTCAACCTGCTCCTCACTCTCGCTACAGATCACAGTGTCATCAGCAAACATCATACTCCATGGGGACTCCTGTATAATCTCGTCTGTTTTTACATTTTATTGAAATGATTAAAATCAAATAACATTCCATACAAGCAAGTCAAGTTTTACAAAACTAGGTTTGAAACAAATCAACCCCCACCCATGTAATCAATATTTGTACCCAGGCCTACAAGATATACTAAAAAGCCCTGTGGCTGACCAAAAAAAGCAGTGGCATCGAATGACATAATTTAAATGTTGTTTATTTTCAATGGATAATTTGAGTTATAATATTCATAATGAACATTTAAGATTAATTTAAATAAAAATTCAACAACATCATATTTGCTAAAAAAAAAGAGTGCTTCAGAATCTTTCTTTGGGATTTTGTTTCTCATTGATTGTTAATTTCATGAACTCCCAGTTCAAACACTCCTCTACACTTCATCCTTAGTTGCCTCATTTAGCAAGCGTGACTTGCCTTAATCTTCTTAGGTGGAACAAAACCGGCTGAAATAAGGCCATCGTCTTGCTGTATTTGAGACGGTGACAGTAGTAAAATGGTTACCAGGACTTTACCGGCTCCGATGAGCCAGAAGGACTAGTAGTGTTGATTAACTAGTTAAATACATACAGTGAGTTGTTACAAGGTGCAATGTTAAAAATAAAAAATAGTCCGAACACGAAACAAAACCTTACACAAGACATTTCTCATCCATCCATCTATTTTGTAACCCACTATATCCTAACACAGGGTCACGGGGGGTCTGCTGGAGCCAATCCCAGCCAATATAGGGTGCAAGGCAGGAAACAAACCTGGGGCAGGGTGCCAGCCCACTGCAGGGCACACACACACACCCACACACCAAGCACACACTAGAGACATTTTAGAATCGCCAATGCACCTAACCTGCATGTCTTTGGACTGTGGGAGGAATCCCATGCAGACATGGGGAGAACATGCAAACTCCACACAGGGAGGACCCGGGAAGTGAACCCAGGTCTCCTAACTGCGAGGCAGCAGCGCTACCACTGCGCAACCATGCCGCCAGATATTTTTCAATTAATGCTTATTTCCAGTTAGAACCAGTTTTTAAATTTGGTAAAAGTGCCTTTTGCTTACCTGCTCGTGGTCTCCATCTCAGCAGGCTTGCTGCTGTTTGCAGTCGGTTGGTGGGCAGTTTTTCATCCTTTCGCTTGAGTGTCTTCTTACTCAACTTTTTGCTGTAAAAAGCCAGTAAGCAACTGAATCCACACATGCAAGAGAAGCGAAACAGGAAAGGTGTATTCGCTAGGAATGTGAGAAATGTACTTTAAGTTTGTTTGTGTGATATAGTAAGTGACTAGGGGGCTCCGCCCCCTGCTCGCTTCGCTCGCCAACCCCTGGCGTTGGGACATGAGAAAGAGTCAGATGTATGAATTAGATATAGAATAGTGTGCAGCTTTGGATGATGCCCATAGAAATAACAAATAGAGTGTTTGTCATATATTAATGTTTTATTGGAATATTTCTTTGTATACAACATTAGCAGTAAAGATGGTGTCTTGTCCTTGAATGAGTCTTCCTTGGCATGGATTATTTATAATTTTAACTTTAACGTCAGATGAACGGCGAACACGTGAGAAGGCAACATAAAGTTGTCCATGTCCAAAAACGGGTTCAGAGAGGTAGATGCCAACCTTGTCCATGGTTTGTCCTTGTGATTTGTTGATGGTCATGGCAAATGCAGGTTTAATGGGGAACTGTCGGCGTTTCAATGTAAAAGGTAATTCTAGCTCAGAACTTGTAAGGTCAATTCTAGGAATGAGAACAGTATTGTTAGCATGTGATCCTGTAAGAACTGTCGCTTGAATAACATTGCGTGTCATGGTGTTGACGACTAACCGTGTGCCATTGCATAAACCCTGTTTTGTGTTAAGGTTTCTTAATAGCATGATTATTGTTCCATTTTTAAGGGCAAGGTCGTGTTGTGGTAATCCGGCAGGGTTAATAGTGTTCAAATATTCTAAGGGGAAATTTATATGTTCATTGTCGTCATCAGAGTCAACTTTGTCTGAGCTTAGAAAGATCTGTGTCTCTCCAGGAAGTAATGAAATGACTTGGTTATTAATGTGATTAACATTAATATTTTTTGGACATAATATAGTGCGTTGTGTTAACAGGGGTATTTGGTCTAATGTGATTGCTGTTCCAAATATCTCTTTTACTAAGTCGTCTGAGATAAAGGATTGTGGAATGGAAATAATATCTGGGTGAAGTCCATCTGTATTTGTGAGTGTACCATTTCCCAGTTGTATTAGCCAACTGTTATATTCTGGATCTGGACATCGCATGTTTTGTACCAACTGTATTGTTTTAAAGCAATGCCAATTGTCTGCGTATTTTAAGGTGGACTGAACAATAGCTGAGCGCATGGCATGTGGAACAATAGCTAAGCATTGTCTAAAATCTCCTCCTAATAAAAGAACTTTTCCTCCAAAGGGAATATTATTATTCATCAACGTTTGTAGAAGTTTATCAATGGTGTTGAGTAAGTGACTGGATGCCATTGTACATTCATCAATAATTATCAGTTTTGCAAGACGGATGTCTCGGGCATTGCTACTGTGAATGTTCATAGTGGATACTGATGTCTCTGTGATTGGGACCGGTATTTTGAATATTGAGTGACATGTACAACCATTTATTAACAGATTTGCTGCCACTCCGGAGGATCGCAGTCACTGTTAATATGTTTCCTTTTCTGCAGTTGAACGGTTAATAGTGCTTTATTGTAAGGAGATCCACCTATGCTGACACCTATGCTGTCTAGTGTGAAGGTGTTGACGTTCACTTTAGAATATGTGGCTTTGGGTGTCACTTCTTATGGATGTGTGTGTGTGTGTGTGGGGGGGGGGGGTGGTGAGGATTGTTGTTGCGCGAGCGTCTTCTTTCTTTTTGTGTTCCTGTGTCTTGTTTGAATCCCCCTCTTTGTGTGTGTCCCGTCCGTTGCTTGTAGGGTCTGTGGGGTGGGCTTCGCTCGCCAACCCCTGGTGTTGGGAATGACAAAGAGCGTGATGTATGAATGAGATATAGAATAGTGTGACGGTGTAGATGATGCAAATAGAAATCAAACAATAAAGTGTGTGGCACAGTGTAAAGGTTTATTTGAAAATTTCTTTGTACACGCCGTTTAAGTGTAAAAGGTAATTCCAGCTCAGAACTTGTAAGGTCATTTAAGATGGTTATTGTTGTGATCAGAGTCAAGTTTGTCAGAGCTTAGAAAGAGTTGTGTCTCTCCAGGAAGTAATGGAATGACTTGGGTATTTATGTTTTCCACATTAATATTTTTTGGACATAATATAGTGCGTTGTGTTAAAAGGGGCATTTGGTCTAATGAGATTGCTGTTCCAAATATCTCTGTAACTAAGTCGTCGCAGATAAAGGCTTGAGGAATTGTAATAATATGTGGCTGAAGTCCATCTGTATTGGTGAGTGTACCATCTCTCAGTTGTAATAAGCAATTGTTATGATCTGGTTCTGGACATCGTATCTTTTTTACTAACTGTATCTTTTGAAAGTAATGCCAATTGTCTGCGTATTTTAAGGTGCACTGAACAATAGCTGAGTGCATGGCATCTGGAAGAATAGCTAATCACTGTCTAAAATCTCCTCCTCATAAAAGTACCTTTCCTCCAAATCGAATATTATTATTCATAAACGTTTGTAGAAGTTTATGAATGGTGTTGAGTAAGTGACTTCATGTCATTGAACATTCATCAATAAACAACATTTTTTCAAGACGGATGTCACGTGCAGTGCCACCGTTAATGTTCATAGTGGATACCGATTTGTAGGATCTAATGCAGTTGATAAAGATTTAACTTTCAGGTACATCGTCAGTTATAAGCTTCTGTAGATATTCAGTATATGAATGTAAAGAAGGCAGTCTAATTTGACCCTTTTGACAACAACGTGTAAATGTATAACTTGTATTGCCAGTTGTTTCTTCAGGGAAGTGAACTGAATGACAATGATTGCAAATGACATTCATTAATCCGAATGAATTTTCCTGGTGTATGTTTTCCTTGTGCCGTTTGAGAGGCGCGTTGTTGCATGTGTAGTATTTGGGACGTGGTGTTTTGGAGCTGTAATCGATTTGCCTGTGCTGTGTGAGAAGCCCGTTGTAGCCTTCGCTGCCATTAACGTATGTCTGAGATGGGAGGTGTTTTGTTTTGAATCCGTGCCTGTTGCGATGCAACACTTTGATTGATAGTTTGCGTCATGTGGATCTAGGATGTAGATTTGTGCATATTTGCGTTGTTGATTTGTTTCAGGGTGCACTGTTCCAATGCGATGCAGTATTTGTGCACATATGCGAAAGCAGTATGGGCCATTGCCTTTTGGTGGCCTGATATTTACTAAAAGCACATGAACTATTGTAGTATCTAATGCAGTTCATAAAGTTTTTACTTTTAGGTACATCGTTAGTTAGAAGCTTTAGTTGAGCTTTGCGTTTTTAGAGTCGAGACATTTTTTCTTATGGATGTGTGGGGGGGATCGTTGTTGCGCGAGCGTTTTGTTTCTTTTTGTGTTCCTGTGTCTTGTTTGAATCCCCCTCTTTGTGTGTGTCCCATCCCTTGCTTGTAGGGTCTGTAGGGTGGTTTTGTGTTCTTTTTTTTTGTCTTCCATGGGCTTGTTGAATCCCCCTCTTGGTGTGTGTCCCGTCCCGTGCCTGTAGGGTGGCGGGGGTATGGTCGTGCCTTGCTATTGTGCGCTCATCTGTTCTTTTTTTTTTGTTGTGTTTAGTTTCGTGTGCAATGTGTTTCGTGCTTTCCCCTCGTTTGAGTACTCTGTAATGTTTTTTTTTCCTTATTTTGGTGCTTGTTGAGCCTCATTTTTGTGACTCCTTTCTGTATGTGCTCACTCCTGTTTTCTGTGCTCTTGTCGGACTCTTTTTGCGCCTGCGTCCCTCGCGGACCCTCATCCGCCTCTCTCGCCCTCTTTTGTCCGCCTTTCTCGGGTCCTCAGCCAACTCTCGCGGACTGTTTGTTGCGCCGGCGCAGTACGTCTTTTTGCAGCTACGGCCCATGGCCGGATGTGCCTGCGTCCATCATCCGGTTTAGCATTCTCGGTTAGCAATATGGATCACACAAGGAAATGGATTTCCCATTTTTGTCAGAGTGGTACAGATCCATTGCCTTACAGCAAGTGGAGTGGAAGTGGTTAAAAAACACCCATGCCTTTAGTTCAGGGCCGTCTGTGGTGAGTGTAGGTGTCCCTATTGTGCTGTTGGCCATTTTAAAAGGGTATTTCAAACTTGTTTTGCCAGGGTGCCTGCTAGTTTTTGGAACTGCTTCACCACTGGTTTGTAATATATATAATATGTATATTATGATGGACAGCTATGTCCATTACCTGGCTGGGATGCCAACTGGAATGAAGAACTGAGGGAGAGTGCATTTGCGATGCACTGCCACCCCTGGGACGCTAGAGGCCAGCCCTCCTGGGCAGCAGTGGCACCACAGATTCCTACAGGACAGTTGGGAGTTGGAGTTTGATACAGCCCTGTTGGGTTCCTTGGGTGCTGCAGAGCCTTACCTTGAACTTCCATCACACCTGGGAGTTTTTCCATGTAACGCTAAATGAGCCACCTGGAGCATTCCCAGGAGCAACATTAGAGGGGCTGGAGTTGGGAGAAGCTGGACGAAGCTTGCCGGGAGAGGAGTGGAGGTGGAGAAAGACAGAGACGAAGAGAAGAAAAGGACTGTGCTTTGGTGCTTATTTGTACCGTGCTGTGCTCTGGGGAGCGAGGAAAAAGCACTTCCCGGCACTGAAATTAAACTGTGCGTGCTGCATTTGTGTCTCTGCCTGTCTGTGTTGGGTTAGGACAGATTACACTACCAGGGTGTGTACAGTTGCTGTGGAAGTAACCCCCAAGGAAGACAGGAATAGTTCAATCAATCAGTCTTTATTCAGTCACAGAGGAGTACATGGATTCATGCTTTGCAAAGCAGAAGAGCAAAGTTTTCCTGTTTCAATCGGCTTTTAAGATTCATTTTCCTCCTTCACCCTTACTTATGAAACAGCATCTAAGCATTTCATCAATTCGGCCAACCGTTTCTTTTTTGTGTACGTGTCAAGAGGGCACCCAAAGAAGGAAAGGTCATTTTCCCTGTGTCTACCAGACGCATTCCTAAAAAAGGAAGTTACCCAAGTTCAGCTTACTTCACCTTATCTTATGACCGACGCCTGTATGAATAACCTGCTGTTATAATAACACAGCTTTTAATCCATAGTAGCTTGCATGCAGTTACATTTTCTTTCACACTGCCCTAACCCCCGACACAGACAGGCAGAGACACAAATGCAGTGTGCACATTTTTATTTCATTAATATATAATATATATATATATATATATATATATATATACACACTAGCTGTGTAAGCCCATGCTATAAAAAGCCCGGGCTTCTGGAAGCTATTGAAATCGTCAGAAAAAAGAATGAAATGTAGAGACGTCAGGTAATTGAAAGGAACTACTTTGGGCATTTCTCTCCTAGGAGGTTTCGTTTTGCCAAATTGCTGGCCCCGCTTGTGCATTAGCGGCCAAGTGACTGTCTTTCTTCAGAGGTTTTGTCTTCCCAACCTGCTCGCCTTGCTTGTGTGTTAGTGGTGAGAAGAAAAGTAAAAGGGACACCGTTTTGCCGATGTTAGCGGCTAAGCGACGTTGTCTTTCTTCTGAAGTTTTGTTTTGCCGACATGCTGGCCCCGCTTGTGTCATTAGTGGCTAAGCGACTTTTCTGTTTCCTCAGAGGTGGAGCCCTTACCCTGACTCCACCTCTCACTTCCATCTCTGATGTTGTCCCACTAGCCCAGTTAAGTAGGCACTCATGATATTATTTTAATTGTCCCTGCAGGCTTTACATTCGATGTCGTACACCTTAAAAAACTTCATGGTAAATGACATTCCGTATTTATACCTTGTCCCCATACGGGGATCGAACCTCGGATGTCAGCGCCTGAAGAAAATGCCTCTGACACTGAGCCATTTATTTGACAGGGTGAAGAGCAGAGCATTGCATTCTTAGGCCAGACAGACAGACAGACAGACAGACAGACAGACAGACAGACAGACAGACAGACAGACAGACACACACATACACACACTTCCACGCATAGACATTTACATACAAGATATATACTGATAGATACTGTATATGTGTGTATATATATATATATATATATATATATATATATATATATACAAATATTTTTTGGGGGGTTGCTACAGAGCCACTTGATCAGTTATCAGAAATTTTTTTTCTTCTTATTTGGCAGAATTGGACTATTTAATTTTATGGAATCCTTGCCAGTAACTGCAAATGTTGAAAGTTGTATTTATTCATTTAATTTTTCCTCTCTTTCTGAGATGACTATTGTTGTCTTTGCTGGGTTGTCCTTTTGGGAGTATTTTCATCAGTCAAGAATACGTCAATGTAGCGTAATATTTTTTTATTGACTATTACCTTTTTGTTGAACCTTTTCTTGTTGAACTTTTTTATTTTCTCACCCACGACTACTGGATTGTGCAATAGATTCAGGCTGCGAACCCCCACAGCTCTACTCCATTGAGGCGGTTGTTGCTTTATATTATACATCAGTGATAACACCTGGTTACATTATGGTTAAGATTGGGTTGGGGGGAGGAGTTAAGTAAACCATGTGACAAAAACCTGCAATCCAATTGGTTGTCCAGCGAAGCTACTGAATCGCTGAGCTGCGGAGGTCTGCAGCTGGACCGATTGTGACTGTTCCTACCATAAACATCTATGTCTTCATTTTAGAACTACCTTGTGCCACATCATTGTTTGGGGGTATCTTGAGTACCGTCCAGTTACAAACCAATAACGGGCATGGACTCATGTCAGCGTCTCGTGACAGAGGCTTATTGAGTAAGTATGCTTCATTGAATACAACTAAGGTGACATAATTATAAACATGAACACGCTTGATTTGTCTCATAGCTGTCTACTTTGTTTTGTGGATGGAAAAGAAGTAACACTTCGAGCCCATAAAAGACCTGCCACAGTGCACACTCATAGCGCAAGCTCTTGTGTAACTGACACTACCTTTCAGAGGAGACCCAAATAACTCCACTCATCCTGGTTTTTCTCAATTTGTATTTTTTCTCTCAAACCACTGCAGCTTCTCTTGGCCTTTCCATTAATTTGTCACTTTTGTCCATTGGTCTGTTTTGCTTTGGTAATTTAAGTAAGGCATTTTGATACATGTTTTTAGAGTCAAGTGGCTTTAGCCTAATTGCAGATAAATCATTAAAGCTACATTTTACAGGATTTGCATGACATTCTGTTCAATACCCTGTTAACTGAAGTTTATCACTTTTCTCTATTAATCAAATTAAAACAGTATATATTTTAACTCTTTTAGGGCTAATTTTTTTTTTGTTTCTTTTCTCCCAGGGCTGAATATTTTTCAAAAAACTAACATTTTTTAAAAAAGAACACAAAGCAATTGTTTAACATATCAAATCAACAAAAAATATTTACTTTTGACAAATGTTACTGTCTTGCATGTTGTATGAACCTGCATACTCTATGATTTCACATACATTTTACACAGCAAAGTCTGATCTCGCTCAAAGCAGCCAATTTCAGTCATTGCCACATTGCACTCCTTACAATACGTGTTGCTTTGGTGCCTATTTTTCAATTGTCTGTTGCTGCATTTTCTCACATATATTGTTAGTGTGTACTGTAGAGAGACAAGTCACCCATTTGCCATCGTGCCATGCCACTGCCACCAAGTTTTCTGCCTGCATGAAAACCGTATTGTCACCTCTTTTCATCTTCTGAAACTTTATGAACTTTATGTATGGCATTATAGCCTGGCTCACCCCATGGGATTTGCTTCTGTTTATTACAGAAGTGAATAAAACTTTGCAGCAGCACGTACCTAGGCCACCAGGGGACAAAACACGTTTGGACCAATGCTCCCTGAAGTTATATCACCAGTTCTGTCCCATCTCTATTTGTAATGCCACAGCGCGCTTTATCTCATCTTTCGTTGTGGGTTTCCACTTTGAAAAACGAGAATAAGATGCAAACGCAGCCCGCGATTCAAAAAAAATCTCTGCCTACCTGTTTGTATCATCTGACAGTAGCTGAAAAGCAGCATCAGGAGAGAGCAGCCTGAAGTACAGCAACTGGTGATCTGTCGTGTCCAACAGCAAGCCATGCCGTCTTGTAAACTCCGGTAGCCAGATCGGCTCTCAACGGATCAATGTCTGTGTATTTATCCCATGCGAACCTTGCCGTAGATGCATCGGCTGCGCGAAGGCACTCAACTGGCAGCAGATCCGCTGGTGCGGCATCGGCTGGTGTCTGATCAGCTGATGCCTGCTTCTCACTCTCTTGCTCAATCTCCTGATCACTGCCAATAAAATCCGATTCTGAAAAATCAAGAGTCCGACTCCGCGATAATGCGCAAAACATCGTCTGCCGAGTGTTTTCTTTTCTGCACTTGCTTCGCTGCCTTTTCACATGTCGGTGCCATCTTGCCATTGTTTACATTTCGCAACTCACGCACACGCAAGGTTTAGTTGCCGAGTCAACGAGTCTAGCATTCCTCCAAGCACAGAGGGAATGCCTGTGACGTGACAGTGAGATTTGTCGCCATTAACAGCTGATTGTTGCCCCCTATCCCTGGATGTCGACTTTTGTTGACATTAGCCTTCAACCCCTCCTGTCGACAAAAGTCGACATCCGCCCTAAAAGAGTTAAATAATTTTTTAAGAGATGGATGACAAAATACTGATGCACTTTTAGATAAAATGTGACCAGTAATCTTACCAATTGGACGTTTTGTGCGTGATCTGTTTAGTTTACTGTTTCAACTTCTTGGCTCCAGTGCTTGCACTCATGTGGTGAATAGTTGTAATACAGAAGGGAAAATGATCAAGATGAGTATCTTTCCATGTGCAACTCAAGTTTTACAATTGATTGTGGTTTAAAGGGTTGTTCCTAATTTCAGCCAGCATGTATTGTATGATGTAACTTAATGTGAATAATAAGGCAGTGGACTGAAAAATAAGCTTTTATTGTTTCTTTTAACCTTCATACAGGAAACAAACCTCACTGCTGTTCAGAATGTGGGAATCGCTTCTCTTTTTGGTCTGAGCTTCTGAAACACACTAGAATTCACACAAAAGAGAAGCTGTATTGCTGTGATGAATGTGACAAACGATTCTATGACAGGAGCCATCTTCAGGACCACAAAAGAATTCACACTGGAGAGAAGCCATTTTGCTGTTCTGAATGTGGCAAAAAATTCTTTCGCAGGAGTACTCTTCAAAGACACATTGTAATTCACACAGGAGAGAAGCCGTATCGCTGTAATGAATGTGGCATGCAATTCTCCCATCGCAACAACCTTCAGAGCCATACAAGAATTCACACAGGGGATAAGACATTTTGCTGTAATGAATGTGGCATGCAGTTCTCGCATCGCAGCAGCCTTCAGAGACACACAAGAATTCACACAGGAGAGAAGCCATTTTGCTGTTCTGAATGTGGCAAACGATTCTGTCGCATGAGTAGTCTTCAAAGACACAATGTAATTCACACAGGAGAGAAGCCGTATCGCTGTAATGAATGTGGAATGCAATTCTCCAATCGCAGCAACCTTCTGAGACACACAAGAATTCACACTGGGGATAAGCCACATTGCTGTAACGAATGTGGCAAAGCATTTGTACGAATGCGTGATCTTCAGCGACACGCAAAATTTCACACAAGAGAGAAGCCATATTGCTGTAATGAATGTGGCAAAGCATTTGTACGAATGCGCGGTCTTCAGCGACACGCACAAATTCACACAGGAGACAAGCCTTATTGTTGTAATGAATATGGCAGACAATTTTCAGAAAACAGCCACACCAGTATTCACACTGGAATCTCCTATCTTCAGAGTCACACAGAGGAAAAAGCATATTCCTGTAATGAATTTGAAAGACAGTTGAAACATGTGATCAACTTTCAAACTTGTGAACAAGTTCATGCTGCAAAGAAGCCATACTGCTGTTCTGAATGTGATAAACAGTTCATTAACAAACAAATTTTTGAAACCCACTCAAAAACTCATGTAGATGCAAAGACATTTTCTTGTTCTGAATGTGGAAAACAATTCTCTGGTGATAGCTGTTTTCAGAGACACAAAAGAAGTCACACAAGGAAGAGGCCATATGCTTGTTCTCAATGTGGAAAACGATTTGCTGACAAGTGCGATCTTTTGAGACATGGAAGAATTCACACCGGAGAGAAGCCATTTTGCTGTAATGAATGTGGTAAACAGTTTTCACAAATGTACTCTCTTCAGAGACACACAAGAATTCACACGGGAGAGAAGCCGTATAGCTGTAGTGAATGTGGCAGACAATTCTCTGACAAGAGCCATTTTCAGAGTCACTTGAGAATTCACACTGGAGAGAAGCCGTATTGCTGTTTGGAATGTGGCAGACGTTTTACACGATTGAGCTATTGTCGGAGACACAGTAAAATTCACGCAAAAGAGAAGAAGTAAGCAAACCTAGCCATTGTTGAGAATTAAAGTATGGAAAGTAGTTTTGCCATGATGAAGTTTGGTGTACATCTTATATAACAAAGCCCACCATGTGAAGGTACTGATCAAGACTTGAGTAGTTAGTTAGTGTGACAAGAATTGACAAGAGACATCAAAAAGGTTTGGGGCAGCCACCCGTAAAATATAGCCCTGCCTGCAAATGGCTGTGTTTTTTGGTGAGTTGTGTTCAGGTTCAAGTCCAAAACAGAAATGATTCAAATGTGTAAAGATGGCAGCTTTAAAGGTCGAGACAGGAAGTGATATCATTGTGACCGGAAGTGATGTCATCGTTGGCACTGGAAGTGACATCGTTGTTGCCGGAACCGGAAGCAATGTCATCATGGGTGCCGCAACACAATGGGATTTCCCGTGAATGGTCTGCAGAGGATTGCAAGAGAAAGTCAGTGCATCTCGCCACCCCCCTGGTCTGGCATGGAATTATCGCAATTCTGCCTCCCATTCGCACATGTGTGACAGTAGGTAACTTTTGACACCCCCCTTTTTTTTTTTTGCTACATACAGACCCATCAAAGATTTGGTACATTTCTCCTGTTAAAATAAACACTGTACAGGATCATGTCACAATCCTAGCTATTAGTTTAACCCAGTAAGTTCTGAACAGTTAACAATTTAAAACCAAAAATAAATACTGATGATACCTAGGAATATTTAAATTCTTGGGGTTGGTATGCCAAGACAAACACTTGAGAGTCCCTTGTATAGATCTAATCCAACTAAACCCCACCATGTTAAGGTGCTGATCAAAACCTGAATAGTTAGATAGATACTTTATTAATCCCAATGGGAAATTCACATTCTTCAGCAGCAGCATACTGATACAATAAATAATATTAAATTAAAGAATGATAATAATGCAGGTGAAAAACAGACAATAACTATGTATAATGTTAAATGTTAACGTTTACCCCCCCCGGATGGAATTAAAGAGTCGTATAGTTTGGGGGAGGAACGATCTCCTCAATCTGTCAGTGGAGCAAGACAGTGACAGCAGTCTGTCGCTGAAGCTGCTCTTCTGTCTGGAGATGATACTATTAAGTGGATGCAGTGGATTCTCCATAATTGATAGGAGCCTGCTGAGCGCCCTTCGCTCTGCCACAGATGTTAAACTGTCCAGGTGACATTTGACCCTTTCCTCTCTGTTCCCATTCCTCAGGACTTTATTAGCCCCAAGAGAGGAAGTAACCACATCAAGCCATTGTTGGCAATTACAGTGCATCCGGAAAGTATTCACAGCGCATCACTTTTCCCTCATTTTGTTATGTTACAGCCTTATTCCTAAATGGAGTAAATTCATTTTTTTCCTCAGAATTTTACACAACACCCCATAATGACAACGTGAAAAAAGTTTACTTGAGGTTTTTGCAAATTTATTAAAAATAAAAAAATGGAGAAATCCCATGTACATAAGTATTCACAGCTTTTGCTCAATACTTTGTCGATGCACCTTTGGCAGCAATTACAGCCTCAAGTCTTTTTGAATATGATGCCACAAGCTTGGCACACCTATCCTTGGCCAGTTTCGCCCATTCCTCTTTGCAGCACCTCTCAAGCTCCATCAGGTTGGATGGGAAGCGTCGGTGCACAGCCATTTTAAGATCTCTCCAGAGATGTTCAATCAGATTCAAGTCTGGGCTCTGGCTGGGCCACTCAAGGACATTCACAGAGTTGTCCTGAAGCCACTCCTTTGATATCTTGGCTGTGTGCTTAGGGTCATTGTCCTGCTGAAAGATGAACCGTCGCCCCAGTCTGAGGTCAAGAGCGCTCTTGAGCAGGTTTTCATCCAGGATGTCTCTGTACATTGCTGCAGTCATCTTTCCCTTTATCCTGACTAGTCTCCCAGTCCCTGCTGCTGAAAAACATCCCCACAGCATGATGCTGCCACCACCATGCTTCACTGTAGGGATGGTGCCAGGTTTCCTCCAAACGTGACGCCTGGCATTCACACCAAAGAGTTCAATCTTTGTCTCATCAGACCAGAGAATTTTCTTTCCCATGGTCTGAGGGTCCTTCAGGTGCCTTTTGGCAAACTCCAGGCGGGCTGCCATGTGCCTTTTACTAAGGAGTGGCTTCCGTCTGGCTACTCTACCATACAGGCCTGATTGGTGGATTGCTGCAGAGATGGTTGTCCTTCTGGAAGGTTCTCCTCTCTCCACAGAGGACCTCTGGAGCTCTGACAGAGTGACCATCGGGTTCTTGGTCACCTCCCTGACTAAGGCCCCTCTCTCCCGATCGCTCAGTTTAGATGGCTGGCCAGCTCTAGGAAGAGTCCTGGTGATTTCGAACTTCTTCCACTTATGGATGATGGAGGCCACTGTGCTCATTGGGACCTTCAAAGCAGCAGAAATTTTTCTGTAACCTTCCCCAAATTTGTGCCTCGAGACAATCCTGTCTCGGAGGTCTACAGACAATTCCTTTGACTTCATGCTTGGTTTGTGCTCTGACATGAACTCTCAACTGTGGGACCTTACATAGACAGGTGTGTGCCTTTCCAAATCATGTCCAATCAACTGAATTTACCACAGGTGGACTCCAATTAAGCTGCAGAAACATCTCAAGGATGATCAGGGGAAACAGGCTGCACCTGAGCTCAATTTTGAGCTTCATGGCAAAGGCTGTGAATATTTATGTACATGTGCTTTCTCAATTTTTTTATTTTTAATAAATTTGCAAAAATCTCAAACTTTTTTCACATTGTCTTTATGGGGCGTTGTGTGTAGAATTCTGAGGAAAAAAATTAATTTAATCCATTTTGGAATAAGGCTGTAACATAAAAAAAGGTGGAAAGAGTGATGCGCTGTGAATACTTTCCAGATGCACTGTAAACCATGAGAAAAGCACACCTGAACTGTCAAAGTAAGGTTCACTCCTGCAAGCTCACCAAGAACATTTGGAGAAGTACACCTGGAAAGAACCCCTGGTTCCAAATGTGGCAGACGGTTCTCACAAACCCGGATATCTTGTGGGCCACAAAAGAAGTCACATTGGGTGTTGCCTCCAGAAGCCCTTGTGGAGAACATTAGAGGGGAAAGAAGGAGGAAGAAGACAAAATTTACCTGCCTAACTTCTCAAGTCTTTGAGTACCTTAACATGTTGGGTTTAATTGGATAATTAGATAAACTGTATTAATCTCATGGGGAAATCCAGATCCATACAGCAGCAGAACCGTAAAAAACAAGGCTACAGACTCGCAGGACAATTAATAGTCAATCTATCAACATAAATAATTTAAATGTATATTGTGCAAATATTTCAAAATGAACTTAACAAATATGTCAGGTGAAAGAATTGAATTGCCTGATAGCACAGGGCAGAAAAGACCCCCAGAGGCGCTGCTTAGCACAACGTGGTGAAATAAGCCTGTGGCTAAAAGTGCTTCAGGAGAGTGCCTCCTGCAGGTGATGGAGGGGATTTTCATGATGGCATCCTCATCCTCTTTTCTACAACAGCTTCCCATGTGTCCGGGGTTCACCCTGTGATGTTGCAGGTTTTCCTGATAAGTTTGCTCAGGCGTTGTGCTTCTTTTGAGCTCAGATTGCTTCTCCAGGACACTGCAGCATAGAACACCACACTAGCTACTATGGATTGGTAGAACATTTCCAGCAGCTTGCTGCACACATCAAAAGCCCCGAGTCTCCTTAGCAAGCCCAGTCTGCTCTGGTCCTTCTTGTCCAGCACCAATTTGTTGTTCATATGGACCCCCAGGTACTTGTAGCTCTGCACTTTTTCGACATCCTCCCCCTGAATGCTGACTGGTCTCAGAGGCTTCTTGGCATGTCGGACATCCACCACCAACACTTCTGTCTTACTGATGTTTAGTTGCAGGCTGTTTTCCCTGCACCACAAGACAAAGTCCTCTACCACCTTCTGTACTCTGACTCACCTCCATTATGAATGCAGCCTATGATGGACGAGTCATCTGACATTTTCTGCAGATGGCAAGCACTGGTATTGTGCTGGAAGTCTGTTGTGTAGAGGATAGACAGGAAGGGAGACTGGACAGTTCCTTGAGGTGCTCCACTCATACACACCATCATTTCTGACACACAGGCCCTCAGCATCACAAACTGCCGTCTGTTGGTCGGGTGGTCCATGATTCAAGAGACTGAGGGGACATCAAAATTCAAAAGCCTTGAGCTTTTTCCTCAGCTGATGAGGCAGAATGGTGTTAAAAGCACTGGAAAAGTCAAAGAACATGATCCTGACTGTGGTGCGAGCTTGGTTCTGGTGGGAGTAGGTCCGGTGGAGCATGGAGCTCAGCATCCTCCACACCTATATGTGTCTGATAGGCAAACTGCAGAGGATCATGATGTTCTGAAACCAGGGGTCTTAGCTGTGTCAGCTAGAGGGCTTAAATAATAGTAGTACCATGCCAGACCAGGGGATGGTGAGCTAGACACTAACTTTATCTGTCCTCTGCAGACTATCCTTGGGAAATCCCATTAGGTACAGGCGCCATAGATGACATCACTTCCAGTCCCGGCACCATAGATGACATCACTTCCGGTACCAGTGCCAAAGATGATAACACTTCCGGTACTGGTGTTCTGACTGATGTCACTTCCGGTTTTGGTCCAGATGACGTCACATCTGGTCACGGCCTTTAAAGCTGTCATTTTTCCAAGCTCAAATCAGTTCTGTTTTGGAATCCAACCTGTAAACAACTCTACAAAAATAACCATTTTGCAGCCAAGGTATAATATACAGGTGGCTGCCCCAAACCTTTTTGAGGTCTGTGGACTGTTATTGTGACAGTGGCGTAGTCAGAAACAGAAATGATGTCATCTATGGCGCCGGTACCTAATGGGATTTCCCAAGGATAGTCTGCAGAGGACGGAGAGAGAGAGAGAGTGCAGGTTGCCATCCCCTTGTCTGACATGGTACTACTATTATTTAAGCTTGCTAGCTGCCTCCCATGCACATGTGCGTGTCAGCTGTTTTAGGACCACCTTCTCAAAGGTCTTCAGACCAGTTGCTTATACTTCATACATCATGAAGTCCTTGGGAACACCAGAATGCCCTGTCTTTAGCATTGGGGGCCACACAGGGTGCTTTTGACAGCTGGGGAACCTTCTGCAAATTTAGGAAGAGGGAGAACAGATGCTGATGGACCCCACAGACCTGATTTATATAAGAGCTGTAACCGGGGTTTTCAGCCTTTTGTCATGGCATACCAACCCCAAGAATGTAGATATTTCTCAGTACCAGTATAGAATTTAGATATTCTGAGGTGCCAGTAGTTTATATTTGTTTAAAACTGTTAAGTCTTGAACTGTTATTGGGTAAAACTAATAGCGAAGTTTTTAACAGTGGGATTGTGTGATATCAAGAGTAAGGTACCAAATCTGCTTTATTTTGAAATGATGGGTCTACATGCAGCAAAACGCTCTTTACCTAACATTGCTGTGCTTAACGTCTGGTAAAGCACTGGAACTGCCTGATTCTTTGTTGATTGCAATTTTGATATGTAATGTGTTTAAAAATGTGTTGACTCTAAACGAGACCACTCCATCTGGGTGTTTACTTTGCAGTGCACCGGGGTTCTGACTGGAACTGTTAGATCAGAACCGAACAGCAAATGAGTAGCCGTTGAGTGGTCGACGTCCTCCCAGCTTTTGACTGTAACACTGATAACGGAATCCACTCTCATCCTTTTCATTGTTCCTCATCACTGCAGGTTGATGTTACCTCTCCATTTATCTTCCTACATCTGTCCGTAATCAAATTGTGTAATTTTATTCATGGCTTCTTCTTCCTCTGCTTGTAGAACTTTGACTTTCAAACATGTATCTGTTGTTTGGTGTTTGATATTAGTTTGTATCCCATGTTATTAATGTCATCTTTGCTTTTATTTCTATTGTATTACTTTTTAATATTTGCGAAGGGCTGTCAGTGTGGGAACGGTGCTACATAAATAAAATGTCACTGTCTTCTGGTTTTTCTTCTTCTTCTTACAGTCACGCTCAGAACGCGTACGCGCACACATCCTGGCTGCCACGCGTGCCCAGCGTTCATTTGACGCATCCTTTGAGCACATCCTCAGAAATTAACATGATGTGTGCATGAGTTGCAGTACCAGCAAAAAGTCAGGGGGCGCAGTGTGATAAAGTCGGAATGTGACACAAGAATCTCTGTTTACTATCTTCATGTGACAGAAAGCCGCTTTGAAGATCCTACAGGATCGATGTGCCTGCTTTGATGTTTGATGTGGTGAAGTAAAATGCCGACATACAAATGTATTCATGGTGCTTTTATATTCAAGCGTCGCATATTCCCCATCATAATGACACGATAAATTTTTAAAGTCTTGTTTACCATCTTCTGTGCTGTCTGTTTCTTTCTTTTCAGACTGTACGGCAGCGTATTTGAGCCACAGCAAAAATATTAAGGACATGGCTTAAATCTCGAAATATCCACCACTGATATTTTCATAACGAGAACTAGAACTAAAAATATTGTTTTTCGTTTTACAAGAGCGAGAACTGAAATTAAGGCAAACAGAGAAACTAAAACTAAATCTTCTTCTTCTTTCTGCTGCTCCCGTTAGGGGTTGCCACAGCGGATTATCAAATAAACATTAGTGATATGTGAACAAACTAAAACGAGAACGAAAATTGAGTAAAAACGAAAAAAAACCAGCAATAGCATTTTCGTTCAATCGGGTTCAATTGCCCTGAGCATTCAGTTAAGTTGCGCTGTTCACTATGCGGTGATCTTGTACCTTGGGCTTACTATAGTCACGTGGCGTAACTTCAGTAAAGGACCGTTGTTTGTTTGTTGAGCACATTTGGTTCATCAGGTTGAGGCAGTAAACATGTGTGGTTGCTGATAGCGAGTTTTGCAGACATTTGCGGGTAGAAAGCAAGAAAGTAACGTGTGGAAATACTTTAATTACAGTGCAGATGATAATAAAGGCAAATGTAGCATGTGAGAAGAAGAAAAGAGTCTCGGAATTTCAGTGCAGGGCCAACTGGATTGGTACTTAGTGGAAAACCAGCACTTCTCTGGTACTGGGACTGCACTTCAGTACAGAGATATGCGATGGGGAAGGCTTAAAAAGTAAAACAAACTAATAATGATAACATAAAATAAATGTGTTCACTGGTCTGTGCTATAAATTTGTTTTCTGTATGATTCCAATCATTTTTATCTTTTTTACTGTCAAAATCGCTGAATTTGCACATTTCCTGATCAAATACAAGGGAGAAACGTGAGGTGCGTTAGTGACGAGCCTTGCCTCACTTCGGACTGCGCTATCCCTCACACACTGGGTTGATGCATGAAATTATCACATGCCTGTTGCTATCTCTCTGTATGTCGCCAATATAATGTTTGCAGACACGTTTTATTATAAACCCTGACTTTCCACAGTCTGGCTAATATCTTTAGTGAATGTGTCTGACATATTTAGTTTTGCCGATCGGACATAAAACCGCAGCGAAAAGGCACAAAGTGAGGCAGACAGTACTGTGTCTCACTGAAGGGGGCGCATGTGAGCTCAACAGGTGTGTGTTGCTGCTGTTCTTCTACGCAGAGGTGCCGATAAGTTAGCGATATCAGAAAGTCAAGTGCACTGCAGCGCTCCATTTATTTTTATTTTTTCTTCCAACTCCAAAATGGAAGATTAAGACTTTTAAAACTAAAGGAAAACTTGGAGGACTTTTACAAGAAAGTAACAGAGATTTTTGTGGAGAAGGATAGGCGCATCGACTTCATTTACAAATAAAGGTAAGACCATAAACAGTTTTAAATTCTGTTAAAAAATGGGATCAGACTACAAAAAAAAAATCCAATATTTAAAGACTACATTAAATAACATATCTTTTGCTTTTCTTGTTATCCTTTTGTTGAACAGTCTGTATTAAAATTGATTAAAGCATAAGAATTAAAATCTTTTAAAAACAACTAAATATTTAATCCATCCATCCATTATCCAACCCGCTATATCCTAACTACAGGGTCACTGGGGTCTGCTGGAGCCAATCCCAACCAACACAGGGTGCAAGGCAGGAGCATATCCCGGGCAGGGCACCAGTCCACCACAGGGCACACCCACACATCAAGCACAACTAACCAATGCACCTACCTGCATGTCTTTGGACTGTGGGAGGACAACCGCACAGACATGGGGAGAACATGCAAACTCCCATGCAGGGATGACCTGGGAAGCAAACCCAGGTCTCCTTATTGCGAGGCAGCAGCGCTACCACTGCTCCACTGTGCCACCCCTATATATTTCAATTAAGGTCAAAATTGAAGTCTGTTTTTTGTACACCACTCTATACCGCACTTTCATCTGTATTGAGTGAGTATAAATTATCAAGTTGCAATGGCAAATTTAGAACACATGGAGGGTGCAGAGCAAATGTGCTCTCTCCACTCTCTCTCGCCGCTATAAATGTAACGTTCTTTCTTAGCCAAATATGTGTGTAAAGAATGCTGATGAGATATTAAATATACCCAGTAGTCAATGTGCACGCTGCCAATCGAATAGTGAATAAGATATGGGTTCATATATTTGTAAATCTGATTCTGAAGGAGTCTGAGCCTCACAAACCTCACCGCACGTCACTGCTTCAGTACTGGCAGCAGAAATCGTTAACATACAGTCTGCTGGTGCCCCTCATAGTGCCAAGGACTTTTGTCTGTGTACCTGTATTACAGGCGCTCATCAAGCAAATATTTTCACTGTGTGGCTATCTGTGCAATGGACGTTGTTGTAGCATGAACAAATCTCTCGAAATGTGTGCTTGTTTAAAGCTTAACGGCAACGTGCTTGCACAGACTGGTTTCTTGGTTTGAAACATTTGATCTTGTTGACTACACTCATTAGGCCACTTACACTGTCTGATCATTGATAGTCAAGCTAACGGCATTATGAACTGTGAGTGTATTCAGCATGGGAAAGGTGCTATATAAATAAAATGTATTTATTATTATTATTATTATTTGGTTGACTGAAACATAACTTGTATTGAAATGTGTGTAGGCCAGCATTTGTGGTCTTGCAACAGAAAAAAAAACTAAAGTTGTACTAATATTATGTAAAAAGGCCAGAATTAAATAAAAACTAAAAATTTAAACACAGAACTAAATAAAAATTGTTGACTCCACTGAAAACTAAAACAAAATAAAAATGAATTTTATAAAATAAAATTAAAACTAAAATTAATATCAGAACTGAAATATCACTGAATTCCACTTGTATTCACCTTGCGATGAGCTGATGCCCCGTCCAGGGATTGTTTCTGCCTCGTGCCCGATGCTTGCTGCAATGGGCACATCCCTGGATTGTTGGCTGTAATCATCCTTTTCAGAGACACTGTGGTAAGGTGTCCTCGGAATTTAATGGATGTTTCAGGCAATTCACCACACTGCGAAGCCGAATGTTTTCTCACAGTGATGATATCTCGCACTACCACCTAGTAGATTCTTCCAGATTTACGTAAAGTACGTGTGCAAGCATGAACAGTACAATGCTTGCATAGATGGTAGCGTCCGCTGGAGCATGCGTCGAATCGCGTGAAGTATAGACCTGACCTTAATGTGGATCCCAATGCCCCAGTGTGGTAATGGGGACACTGTGTTGTTAAAATGGCACCGTTCTTCGTATGAGATGTAAAACCAAGTTCCTGACTCTCTATGGTCACTAAAGATCCCTGAGCATTCTTCGTAAAGAGAAGGGTGTATCCCAATGGGCAGGCTAAATTGCCTTCCATGGCCTGGTCATTCATTTCCCCTTGGGATTAATAAAGTATCTATCTATCTATCTATCTATCTATCTATCTATCTATCTATCTATCTATCTATCTATCTATCTATCTATCTATCTATCTATCTATCTAATCAACCCCATTCTCTAATTGGCAAACTATCTCTCACCACTTCACCTCCTAACATCTAGTGTATGGTGAGCGTACTTGGGCCAAAATGGCTGCCGTCTCATTGTCTAGGTGCATACTGCACGTCAGTGGTGGCTGAAGTTGTTCCCCACTCACTAAAGCACTTTAAGTAGTGAGAAAAGTGCTATACAGTATACTGTAAATGTAAAGAATTATTTTTATTTATTCAACACTTGGAGAGTAGAATTCAGTTCAAGACTTTAATAGGAAATTAGATTTGTACTTGGGTGCAGTCCACAATTACAAAAAAAAAAAACAATTATTAACACTTCGATAACACACACAGGAGAACTGGTAACATTGAAAATTCTTACCATTAATGGTTAAGCTGCAGTACTGCCACTATTGTTAATAAATACTGTACTTGTCGACTGATTAGCAATTTAGAATTGTAGATTTCCTGTATTGCTGCCAACCTGTTTTTTGACCATGTCCTTTTTCCCTCCAGCCTTTGCCTTACTTGACCACCTTTTAAAATCAATACTCTCATGAAGTCACAAAAGGGGAGCCAATGGCAAAGAGTGAGGACTCTAGGGCCCGCCCTCAGCTGAGGTCATCCAATCTCTTAAACTGGGCAGCATCAGGTGACTGGCTGAATTACAGCCCAGCTGAGTTATTCAGAGGCCCCGCCCCCTCAGGCTCAACATGAAGAGTACATGACAAGAAACAAAGGGAAACAGGATACCCTAGAAATAATTGTAAGATATCATTGAAATCTTAGTTAAACAGAAGGTGCTAATGAAAGTTAATTAGTTAATAAAATTGCTGAAATGTATTAAAATAGCAAGGCAGTTAACAAAGTTAAATAAAAAGAAACAACAGTAAAGAAACCTAAAGGCAGGAATGGAGCCCCAACCGTGACTGACCTGTCACTTATCATGCTTGCATCACCTGTCATGGACGGGGATACCAAGATGTGAAGCCTGGAAATAGGATCAATACATTGAGGTCTTTTGACATGATTCCCCCACCAGTGAGAGTCTGGTGGTCACCCTGAACTAACGCTCCATTCACATTCCACAATGACTGAGGCTAATTTTGTTTTTTGCAGAAATTTGATCATCACTGCCATTTTCACAAACAGACCTGTCCACTCCTATCCAGTCATCTGGTGCTGGGTATTCAGTGTTGGCTTTTTGTGTCCTTGCAAACCAGCCCACCTGTGTGTGTGTGTGTGTGTGTGTGTGTGTGTGTTTTTAGGTAGGACTGTGTCAAAAGCCTGTGACAAAGACACATGGATAAGCTTTGATCGGAGTTAACACCTCATCCACCAGAACTCACTGGTAGGCAGCATAATCACTAAACTCAGCCTCTTCAACATCATGGTTTGTAGAGAAGGAAAGGAAAGATTTTGAGTGAAGAAGAAGAACAAGTAGAAAGGAGGGCAAGAGACCAAAATCCTTAGAAGGTTGGTGAAGGAACAATGGCTTCTCTGGAAACATAAGAACATAAGAAATGTGACAAACACGAGATGACCATTCAGTCCATCAAGCCCGTTTGTTTAGCTAAGCTGCCCCAATAGCTCATCAAGATTCTTCTTTAAAGCTCTCAAGGTTTCTGCTTCAACTCCAAAGCTTGGCTGTTTGTTTCAGAGTCTCACAACTCTTTGTGTAAAGAAGTGTTCCTGTCTTCAGTTTTAAATGTTTCTTCCCTTCATTTCCACTGATGTCCTCGAGTACGTTATTCACCCTTCAGCTGAAAGAATGTGGCTGGACCTGCTTTATCAGAAAACCGAAGAGCAGTAGAAGAAAGGTCTGAAGGCTTGCCAGGACCAGCTAGAAACCAGGCTTGCAAACTCAAGGAGAGCAGAATGGATCAGGGAAACACGGGAAGGCAGGAAAGAGAAGACTTGAGCAAGCTTCTTTTGGGACCCCATCAAGTATGCCTAAGATCTGCTGGAAGAGAAGAGAGCGGAGAAAAAGTTTGGGAAACTTGGGATGAGATGGACAGGAGCTGGAGAAGCACCTTGGAAGTCAACAAGAACTTCCTCTTGGGTTCACCGGGGCGTGTGCCTCATCCTCTGGAAATCCAGACAGCCAAACACGAGGAGTCAGATCTCCACACAGTTATCTTTCTCAATTATTTGTCCATCTGCTCAGTTAACAACAATCGAAAAGGAAAAGAGAATAAAAAGTAAATTGAAAAGTTCACAATCTGATGTGAAGGATGACATCATTTGACTGATGGTGAAAAAAAAACAGATTCCTATTTCTGTTGATAGAAGTCAAACCTGATATTAAGGATGAAGTAGGCCAACACAGCGTTACTACAGACATGACTGGAGCTTTTCTATTTTTAAGCATATAAATTTTTGCAATTCAAGATCAAGAACATTTTGTTGTTCCTCCTCTTCCTCATCATTATTTCCTGAACTCTTTTCTCCTTTTCTTTCCTTCTCTCCTATCTTGCTCATCTTCTCTCTCGCTTGTCCTTCTCTTTTTCCTTTTCCTCTCCTTCTCTGGGGTCTTCTGTCACAAACCTGACTTTTCTTATCATTTTCTTTTTTTCCTTTTCCTCTTTTTGTTTTTGCCACACCCCAGTTCTCCCCCTTCTGTATCTTTGGCTGTTTGTGTCTCCACCAGCTCTCCCACTTCTCTTCATTCATGCTTATCTTCCTCTTTCTCCTGATCACCACTTTCTTCTTTTGACCCTTGGGCTCACTGTGTTTGTTTCCTCCATTACAGCTGGTCACTCGGTTCAGTCCTCCTGTTCTACACCCACATCTCATAGCACAGAAGGACAAATCCCCCCCAATTGTAAAGGTTGAGGTGGCTTCCTCTGCTGGACCCCATGACCACCACACCTGTGACTCTCGGCAATTTTGGTGAAATTTTCATTTTATTTGTCTCAGAAATGTGCTCTAAAATGGACTCATTTATTCAGTGACGTCACAGTAGTCGTGTGACATACAGAGGTTTGTGAAGGTCACCAATGAAATCCTTTGTGTTTTATGCTCTGCTGCTTTCAGGTTCTCAGGTCTCACAATCTCTGCAGATTTCTTCACTTTGATTTTTTTTTCTTCTTCATTCAGACTCCTGTCTGCTCACCTTGGACCACTGCACACAGATTTACCATTATTTCTTTGGCCAACAATTTTATCCAAAGCGACTTACAACATTTGAGATACAATTGATTACTTTTCTTTTGTTTTTCCAGTTGGAGCGCAGGTGGGTGAAGTGACTTGTGCAGGGTCACAAACAGGGTCAGTGGTAGGATTTGAACCTAAGACCTCAACGTTTGAAGTCCAAAGCCTGAACCACTGCACTACCCAGATGACTTGATCTGTGTGAAGAGAGCATGAAAGTGATGCAAAAGTGGACAGAGACCCCCTACCTTGACCATCTAGACAGGTTTGACTTATGCCACCTGGTTCTTTGTAGAAAGGAGAAGAGGATGGGCCACTGAGATTGGAGTGACATACAAGTCAATCAACAGGAAAGGAGAGGGTAGGAAGAAATGACACGTCCTGAAGTTTGTGCTTCCAGTTTCTTTGTGTGGCGGAAAGACTCAAATCAATGCCGCCTTCAATTGTTTAAGCACAAAATATCACTTATTGCATGTGCAAACCCTTTAAATATTCATTTTTTATGAATAATTCTTTCTTTAATAATTCTTTACATTTATATAGTGCTTTTCTCACTACTCAAAGCGCTTTCCACACAGGGAGGACCCAAGAATCGAACCCACAATCTCCTTACAGAAAAGCAGCAGCACCACCACTGCGCTACCTGTGAGGATGAAGGTGCTGATATTTCTATCTTATAGTGCCTTTCATATCTATCTATGTTATATAGTGCCTTTCATATCTATCTATCTATCTATCTATCTATCTATCTATCTATCTATCTATCTATCTATCTATCTATCTCTATCTGTCTGTCAGATAGATGTGAGAGGTACTATATAACAGACAGATAGATAGATAGATAGATAGATAGATAGATAGATAGATAGATAGATAGATAGATAGATAGATATGAAAGGCACTATATAATAGATAAATGTGAAAGGCACTATATAACATAGATGTGAGAGGCACGATATAACAATCTGTTATATAGTGCCTTTCACATTTATCTATTATATAGTGCCTTTCATATCTATCTATCTACCTATCTATCTATCTTTCTCTTATACAGTGCCTTTCACATCTATTATTTAGTGCCTTTTACACCTATTTATCTATCTATTAGATAGTGCCTTTCATATCTATCTATCTATCCAACAGATAGATAAATAGATTTAAAAGGCACTATATAATAGATGTGAAAGGCACTATATAAGAGAAAGATAGAGATAGATAGATGTGAAAGGTAATATATAAGAGAAAGATAGTTAGATGTGAAAGGCACTATATATCTATCTCTTATATAGTGCCTTTCACATCTATCTATCTCTCTTATATAGTGCTTTTCACATCTATTATATAGTGCCTTTCCTATCTATCTGTTGTATAGTGCCTTTCACATTTATCTATTATATAATGCCTTTCACGTCTATCTATCTATCTGTTATATAGTGCCTTTCACATTTATCTATTATAATGCCTTTCACATCTATCTCTTTCTCTTATATAGTTCCTTTCACATCTATGTATATATCTTTGTTATATAGTGCCTTTCACATCTATCTCTTTCTTTCTCTTATAGTGCCTTTCACATCGATCTAGCTATCATATAGTGCCTTTCCTATCTATTGTGGACACTAGGTGGCACTGTTGCTCCTCAAGCCCAACAGACAGACACTGAGGACACAAATTAAAAGCACCAAGATTTGTTTTATTCTTTCTTTAAATTATTCACAGTGCTCTTTACCACCACAGCCACAAGTAAATAGGCAACACTGCCCACAATTATTCTCTTTATCTCTCTTTGTTTTCTCCTCCACACTTCCCAGCAAGCCTTGTCCACCGTCCACCTTCCACCTCACTCTGGCTCGCTGACTGTGCTTTAGGTGGTCCTTTATATATATTATCCAACCCAGAAGTGCTTCTGCTCTTCCACCCTCATGGGTCAGGCAGATAGCTCATGTCTGAGGTTCATTCACAGCACCTCCTGGCAGCACCCACATCATCCAACAGGACTGAGATACTGAACTTCAAGTCCCATGGTGCCCTGTGGGAATTGGTCACCGTTGTAAACCAGGGGAGCTGCCATCATTGGGGGAGGCAGTGCCCAAAAAATGCTGCCTTCCCCCATCCTTTCATTTCCAGGGTGTCCCATCCAGGTTGAATATCAATAGTGTGTATATTGTGAACGTGGCCGCTCCTCCTAAACCCCCACTTAAACAGTGATTCAGTGGGAAACACAGCTTTTCATCTCCTCTTTGCGGGATTAGCTGCTAGCCTGTCCTTGTCTCACTGCCGTCTCTCTTCCCCACGACAACCCTGTGCTCCGCTCAGGGTTCCTGAGCTGCTGCACCCCTTTGAGGAGGAAGATTTTGGGTTCTTTTGACCAAGAGGCTGAGCCGAGGCAGCCGGTTTGACAGTTGTCCCTTGCACACCTGGGTTGCCCCTCAAAGAGACTTGTGTTTGTTCCACCTGTTCTGGAATAAAGTTTCTGTCTCCAGGAAAACCCTGAGTACTCCCATGCAACTTTGTGACCCATATACAGTGTACATACAGTTCTGTGCAAACATCTTAGGCACGTCAGACAGTTCACAAAAATATTTGTCTTAGACGGTCATTTTATGTCTTCTGGATTCGTGTGTCAGAAATATGTATTCCAAACATACCTTTTTCAAAATGTGAAGAGATGCAATAACATATCTGAATGGCATAAAAGAATGAAATTGACACATTAAAACAACATTTTCCAGTTCATAAATGTGAGATCTGTGTAGGCGTAGATCCTGACGCTTGAGTAAGTTGCTAACGATCAATAACATGATGTGGAGGTTGAACCAAAGCAGACACAACAGTGTAGAAGGGAATAAAATGGGAGCAACCAGACTGGAAAGGGAGGTGGTGGCAGATGTGACAGTTTAACCTGCAAATCTAACATCGTGTAAAAAGTGAGCATAGTGACACCGCACAGGGTCGCCATCCTGCACCATCAACGTCTCTCTCAGGTAGACAGGAGTTCCCAGATGTGCCGTCCAAGCTCCCTGGCAGAAGCACAAAACAAAACGGGTAAGGAGGAGGACTGGAGATAAAGTGGTCAGCCACTGAAAATGAGTGCAGAAAATGAGAAATACATCAAGCTGGCTACCCTTGGAAATCAAACAATGCTATCAGTGTAGAACTGGTGGAAACCACTGGGACACCCATCTACAATCCGGAAACGTCTTATCTTAAGTGCACTGAGCAAAAAGCCACTACTTCAAGGGAAAATAAAGCCAAACGATTCATCTACATATGAAAATACCAGGAATGAGGTGCAGAAAAATGGCATTAGGTGCTCTGGATGGATGAGTCAAAACTTGAAAATTTTGGTTCTAATGGAAGGCAGTTTGTCTGTGAAGGACTGGGAAAACATTACATGGATGAGTGTCTGAACAGTGCCAGATCCTTGCAGGTGTAGGTCTGCATTTCTATAAAAAAATAATTGGTGATTTCATCAAAATTGATGGCCTACTCACTGCTGAGAAATACAGGCAGATTACAATGCCATCAGGGAGGTGTCTGATTATTCTCATCATTATTCCGCAGTATGACAATGACCTCCAGACAAACAGCCAAAAGCATAAAGATGGGAAGGGAGAACCCTGTAATAGATCTGCACAGTCCTGATCTCAACATCTTCAAGCCAGGTCAGACAGCCAGCGTCTGCAGTGGAACAACTGACTGTCATGAATTAGGAGTCCGACAGTACAAAAGTGCTTCTAGAAGGGGAAATCCAGTCAAAACCCTGGCTAGACATACAAAAGGCTTCAAAGAATCTTTATAAAATAGCACATTTATTCTTCACAAAAAAGTCTCCTTCCATAACAAAGTTCAGTGGAGCAGAAAGGCAAAATGAAATTGCCTGTAGCACACACAGAACGATAGACACTTGGAATAAGTGACCAAGTAGTGTGGTAGACAGGAGGACTTTCAGAAGTCAATTTGATGTTATTTTAGGAGAATTAAGTGGATAGGCCTGGCGAGCTTAGTTAGGCTGAATGGTCTGTTCTCGTCTAGAGTGTTCTAATCCAAATCAAACAAGCCCTAATACAGATTCCAATAACAAGGTGAAAAAGCACAGAGCAGAAGGTCAAAACTATCCAGAAAAAAATGAAAGCACAAAGCACAGCAAAAAAAAAAAAAACACAAGCACTGGCTAAGTGTGTAGCACATTCACAATGAACCACCAGGAACTAGGAGAGACCTTCTGGAGAGAAATTCATGGAGGTGAGTGACAGGTGGAACCACACAAAACATTAGAAGGTTAGAAAGATTCAGACAAGAGCAGGCCATTTGGCCCAACAAGCTCACCAGTCCTACACACTTAATTCTTCCAAAATAACATCACATTGAGTTCTGAAAGTCCTTACAGTGTCTACCACACTACTTGATCACTTATTCCAGATGTCTGTGGTTGTCTGTGTGAAGAAAAACTTCCTAATGTTTGTGCAAAGTTTACCCTTAACAAGTTTCCAACTGTGCCCCCGTGTTTTTGATGAACTCGTTTTAAAGTCACAGTCTTGACCCACAGGACTAATTCCCTTCATATTTTTTAAACACTTCAATCAGGTCACCTCTTAATCTTCTTTAAATGCTAAGCTCTTTTAATCTTTCCACATAATTCATCCCTCGTAGCCCCTGAATCAGCCTAGTCGCTCTTCTCTGGACCTTTTCTAGCACTGCTATATCCTTTTTGTAGTCTGGAGACCCAAACTGCACCCAGTACTCCAGATGAGGCCTCACCAGTGTGTTATAAAGCTTGAGCAGAACCTCCTGTGACTTGTACTCCACACATCAAGGTGCTATATAACCTGACATTCTGTTAGCCTTCTTAATGGCTTCTGAACACTGTCGGGAAGTCGATAGCTTAGAGTCCACTATGACTCCTAAATCTTTCTCATAAGGTGTACTCTCGATTTTCCGACCGCCCATTGTGTATTCAAACCTAACATTTTTACTTCCTATGTGTAATACTTTACATTTACTGACATTAAATTTCATCTGCCATAAATCTGCCCAAGCCTGTATGCTGTCCAAGTCCCTCTATGATGAGTCAATGGATTCGAGATTATCTGCCAATCCACCCATCCTGGTATCATCTGCAAACTTAACCAACTTGTTACTTATATTCCTATCTAAATCATTTATATATATTAAAAATAGCAGCGGCCCCAGCGCTGACCCCTGATGTACACCACTCTTACCATCTGACAATTCTGATGAGGTTCCTCACACCATCACCCTCTTCTTCCTGTGTCTGAGCCAATTCTGCACCCATCTACAAACATCACCCTGAACTCCCTACTCTTTTAATTTGATGCCCAACCTCTGATGTGGCACCTTATCAAATGCTTTCTGAAAGTCCAGATAAATAATATCATAAGATCCACTTTGATCGTATCCTTTTGTGGCCTCCTCATAGAATTAGTAAAACACGACCTCGCTCTTCTGAACCCACGCTGACTGTTCAGAATAACTCCTGTCCTTGCCATGCGTTGCTCAATCTTATCCTTAATAATTTCTTCCATTAATTTTCCTGTGATGCACATTAAGCTTACTGGCCTATAGTTACTGGGATCTGCCCTGTCACCCTTTTTATATAACGGGATGATATTTGCCATTTTCCAGTCCTTCAGAATCTCTCCAGTGCACAGTGACTTCCTAAATATGTGTCAAGGTTTTATATCTGTATTCACTAGCCTCCTTAAGAACTCGAGGGTAAACATTATCTGGTCCTGATGATTTGTTTGATTTCATCTTATTTAATCTGAGCAGCACTTCTCCTTCTACAATTTCCAAATCCCTCAGTACCTCCTTAGTAGTCCCTGTTACCTCTGGGAGGTTATCCACTTGCTCACTTGTAAACACCTCAGAAAAATGTAAGTTTAGGGCATCTTCTATTTCACTGTCTGTATCTTTTAATTCCCCTTTACTATTCCTGATGCACTTGACCTCCTCCTTGACTGTTCTTTTACTACTAAAATACTGAACGAATCTCTTAGGGTCGTCTTTCACCTTATCTGCTATATTCCTCTCCAACTGTCTTTTAGCCTCCCTGATATCCTTCTTAATGGTTGCCCTCATGTTCTCATATGCTCTACGATTCACTTCGTAGTTATTAGTCTTATATATATGCCTTGTTTGTTTTTTTTCCTTTGCAGCTTCTTTTTTTAACTCTTTATTAACCCACTGCACTTTTTTTTAATTCCTTATTAATTCCAAATTTAATTGTATCTGTCCTGCATTACATGTTGTGATGGATGGCCGGCGAAATATTCCGGCCCACACCTCCAGGCTGCCAGGTGGAGCCCTCCCAACAGCATGGAGGTTCCCCGAATTCCAGCAGGGCCTTATGGACCTTGTAGTTTGTATACACAGCCCTGCTGGATACCTTGGGGACCACCGGGAGTCGTGTAGGGAGGCTGTCAGACTCTTACGTGCCCTATAACCCAGAAGTGCGTCATGATCACATGACCAGGAGGAACAACGTGCTTCCAGGTTGAAGAAAAGGACTTTTACTCTGACCCGGAAGTAATGAGGACTTGGGGATTGTTGGACAGGAACAACTCCGGGTCAGGAAGTATAAAAGGATTCTGGGAAAGCCCAGACAAAGAGCTGAGCTCGGAGGAAGGGTGGCGAAGTGTCTGGGAGAGGAGGATTGAGATTATTGTGTTGATTAATTAGAGAATTGAGCTTTGTATGTGTAGTGTGGAGTGGAGGGTGCTTAGTGCATGGTATAATACTAAAAAGAAGAAGTATTGCACTTTTACCTGGTGTTTGGCGTGGTACCTGAGGGTTCAAGAGGTCGATAACAACCTCAACTGTTACAATGTAAAACATTTTTAAACCTGTTCCACTGCTCCACGACTGTCTCCACACTTGAAAGCTTATCCCAGTGTATCCTACTTAGACTTTGTCGCATCTGCTAAAAATTTGCCCTACCAAAGTTCAACTTAACAATTTTAGTCTTTGCATCCGCACTCTTACAAAATACTGAGAATTGTATTACATTATGGTCATGTGACCCTAGTGGTTCAATCACCTCTACACCCTCAATTCTATCCTGATTATTACAAAATACTAAATCCAGACAGGCTTCACCCCGTGTTGGTGCTTTAACATGCTGTGTTTAGAAAACAGTCACTGATTACTTCTAAAAAACGTATGCTCTTGTGCTCCTCCATCTGCAAGGTTATCCCAGTTAAAATTCAGTTAGTTAAAGCCCCTTCAGGACATAACACAGGCAAAGAAAATCCAGCAAATAATTTAAAAAAGTAACATTAACATATTATGACGCGAGTCCCTGTCTTGCACCCCAAAACATGAGGCTGAGCCTCAGTTCTTTAGCTAAACCAGCTTTATTCAGCTTGAAACAGGAACAGCCCTGTTATTTATTGTAGTGGGATCTACCATTCTCCAGTCAGGCAGTGTCGTGGCCAGGTTAGTGACCAAGTAATCCTGTTCCCTGCCTTTATAATGTTCCTTGCATCACCATCGATGACAGGCACTTATTGCGTGACCGCGGTCGGTTCAGATTTATTTTCGTGGCAAGCTGCTGTAGTGCTGGGAGCCTGCAGCTGCCCCGGCAATGGATAAACAGTCTTCCACAGACATGGTGATCGAATTTCGGGACGCTCTTCAGTGTGTTGTCCCATTGGGGGGGAGTCCTTAAAGAGTTTAGAAACCTCACAATACATAACATAGCATAATAACATAAATAAATGGCTCACTAAAGAACAAGAAGAGGCATAAAACGAGACTTTGAACCGCAGCCATGGGAGGAACTCTGACTGACCAGGCAACGATCTTCAGCAATTAGAAGGTGGTGAACTGCTAAGAAATTCGGGGGGATGCACATCAAAGACCAAGCTCATTGATTTTTTTTTTCCCTATACTCTGCACTTTCTAGGAAGTGTATTGATTAATTAAACTATTATTGGCATTCATGTGGAAAGCATTCCTGCTTTACAGCATTTTTCACAAGTGCCTGAGAGTTCTGCACAATACTGTTTAAGTAGAATTGTTCCTCAGTTACTAATAACTTCTTTTGTTTTTCTCTTTCCAGTAGCCTTTCGTGGTGCTCTGCACTTCTCCTTTCTTGTCCTCTCTTGCAATCTGACCACAGCAGTTGTCATCATATCAGATATCAGGTCTCAATTGTGACACTTGAGCTGAATGCATTTTTTCCAAACTATTTTAAGAAGCAAATTGATGCGCATTTTGGTATTTGTCAGCAATTTAGTAACTTCAATCTGTTTGGTTATTTCACCTGTTCATGGCTGCTAATTCTAAAGGCAACTAAACGTTGCTTGTTATTCACATAAATCACAATTTTAAATCATTCTGTACTCTGTCATGTTTAAAATGCGTAGAAAATACCAATGGAATGTAACTTGTAACATTAAAAAAATATAACAGTTATGTCGCCAATCAGAGCGATTGTCCTGTGGTATAAGACTATCTCCTAATCACATACGAGCACGCAGAATATTAACACTGAAATGTTGATGTCTCTGATTTGGGTTATGATTGAGTGTTGCATGGTGCAATATTTTCTACTGTTGTTGGCATTTTGATTAGGTGATTAATTTTTTTATGTATTCACACAGTATATTATATAGATAGATAGATAGATAGATAGATAGATAGATAGATAGATAGATAGATATAGATATGTTGCATAGTTTACTGTCAAATAATGCAAAGAGTACGCGACACATGTTTCACCCTTATTTAGGCTCATCAGGCGTACACACTCTACTGCTCCCCTTGCGGGGATTGAACCTCGGATGCCAGCGTCAGACATGAAGTCCCTTTACGCTACGCCACGGCATGTGGTTCATTTATTTGACAGCCTGGAGATCGGAGTAATTACATTCATTGCATTCATAGTCTGAGTCCCAAATGAGGACAAAACACGTGTCGCGTACTCTTTGCATTATTTGACAGTAAAACTATTTCAACCATTCTATGATCTGCTTCTCGCAACTGAAAGAGGGCACCGTAGCGGATGTTAGCCGACTTGCTGACCAACCACAAGCGTTACCTGGTAGGTAACCACCCATACAATCAGATTGTGATTCAGACTACAAATGCCGTGAATGTAATTACCCCGATCTACATGCTGTCAAATGAACGAACCACATGCCGTGGCGCAACATTAGGGGCTTCGCCTCTAGTGCTGAAGTCCGAGGTTCGATTCCCGTAAGGGAGTGCAGTGAGTGTGTACGCCTGATGAGCCCAGAATTAGGGCGAAACACGTGTCGCATACTCTGCATTATTTGACAGTAAAACTATTTCAACCATATATATATATATATATATATATATATATATATATATATATATATATATATATATATACTGTATATACAGGGTGAGTCAAACTTATGTCAACACTAATGGATTATTTTTATCTCGATCACACCTTTCCACGTCAATGGACCATTGCCATGGCCTCCACACTCCCCTGATTTGTGATTTTTGGTTATGGGGTCTGGTGACGGAGCACGTGTATAGCAGGAAAGTTCATGAGATCAGTGACCTGAAGGCCAGAATATGGACTGTGCTATCATCTATTCCCCGTGAAATGTGTGTTTGGGCTTTAAATGGTACTGTACCTCGTTGGTTTTTGTGTGTTGAACGCGATGGCGAACAGGTCGAGACATTCCTGTAAATCATCTGGCACATATGAAGTATGTTTTGTGAATAAATTGTTTCCACCATTCAAATGTTAGCATAATTTTGACTCGCCCTGAATATAAAATGGGTAACAAATAACTTTCATCAATAAAGCATTAACAAGCATTATGTAATGTTTAACAGATCATGAGTTCATGTTCGTTCTTATAGTTATAAATGTCATTAAATGATGATTCAAACATTAGCTAATGTATTTTGTATTAAAATGTAGCATTGGGCAGACTATTTCATGACATTTCAAGACAACACAAATTAGGGCTAAATGCACCAGTTTCTTGGCTCTAATTGTCTAGGGATTAGCTGGTTCAGTCTTCATTTTTTGATAAAAAATTATTTTTCCTGGTGTCACCAAAGTAATAGTATTTCATAGACGAGTAAAAAGTGATCTAACATCGGCCAACAAAAACTAATTATTATTACCCTAAGTTCTTGTCTATAAGCCGCGGCTTATCTAAGGAAAAAAGTTGTGAAAATGAAAAAATAGAATATCGGCTTATACATAAATCCGGCTTATACAGTAATCCCTCCTCCATCGCGGGGGTTGCGTTCCAGAGCCACCCGCGAAATAAGAAAATCCGCGAAGTAGAAACCATATGCTTATATGGTTATTTTTATATTGTCATGCTTGGGTCACAGATTTGCGCAGAAACACAGGAGGTTGTAGAGAGACAGGAACGTTATTCAAACATTGCAAACAAACATTTGTCTCTTTTTCAAAAGTTTAAACTGTGCTCCATGACAAGACAGAGATGACAGTTCCGTCTCACAATTAAAAGAATGCAAACATATCTTCCTCTTCAAAGGAGTGAAGCAAACAAATCAATAGGGCTGTTTGACTTTTAAGTATGCGAAGCACCGCGGCACAAAGCTGTTGAAGGCGGCAGCTCACACACCCTCTGTCAGGAGCAGAGAGAGAGAGAGAGAGAGACAGATAAAAAAATCAATACTTGCCCTTCGAGCTTTTAAGTATGCGAAGCACCGTGCAGCATGTCTTTTCAGGAATCAGCTTTACAAAAGATAGCAACGTGAAGATAATCTTTCAGCATTTTTAGACGAGTGTCCGTATTGTCTAGGTGTGCGAACAGCCCCCCTGCTCAATCCCCATACGTCAGGATCACAGATAGTCAGCGCAAGAGTGAGAGAAAAGTAAGCAATCTAGCTTCTCAGCCATCTGCCAATAGCGTCCCTTGTGTGAAATCAACTGGGCAAACCAACTGAGGAAGCATGTACCAGAAATTAAAAGACCCATCCGCGATATATATTTAAATATGCTTACATATAAAATCACAATTTAAATGACCGCTACGCGCGCGTGTTGACTCAGCGACGCCCAGAGCAGAAAGAACGCGCTCCGGCCGCTCCAACCGCGCCATGCGGGGAGTGAGAGAGACGCCAATATCTCACACTCTCTCCCCCCTTAAAGAAATTAAATGGGTGCGAGTGAGACCACTGACCTCCCTCCCTTCTATTAGTTATAGGTTATAGTACGTTTGGCTTATCCATGAGTCCGGCTTATCTATGATACGATTTTATTTTAAAAATTCGTATGATTTTTGGTCTCCGGCTTATACATGAGTCCGGCTTATAGACAAGAACCTAGGGTAATAATAATTTAGCATTTTCTATTTTTGTATGTATGTATTTCTGTGTCAGTATAAATCTGTCAATGTTTTAGTTTTCCTAAAAAGCATGTAAGATTTTTTTTTTTTAATTGTATTTGCTGTCCTTGCAATTTTGATATAGTTTTCAATTTACAGTGCCATCCACTATTATTGGCACCCCTTGTAAAAATTGGTAAGAAGGGTTAGAAAGAAATCCCTGTTTGCTGAAGAAATTTCATCTTGCACTGAAAAAATTAGAAACATCTGACTTTTAATTGAAAGAAGTTCATTCAAAGAAAAACAAAGCCATCATCTAGAATTAAATATTTTTAACAAAAACACATTTGCCACCATTGTTGGCATCCTTAGAAATGAATATGAAACAATGTAACTGCAGCATGTTTCCCATTTAAAGTGGACATTGTTAAGTTGATTGGCGTGTATAGGAACTTTAAAGGTGAAATCAATGATTTCCTGATTAACTGGGATACAAATGTGAGGAGACACAGAACCAAATTTCCTTAGCCAACCATCAATGATAGATAGACAGATAGATAGATAGATAGATAGATAGATAGATAGATAGATAGATAGATAGATAGATAGATAGATAGATAGATAGATAGATAGATAGATAGATACTTTATTAATCCCAAGGGGAAATTCACATACTCCAACAGCAGCATACTGATACAAAAAACAATATTAAATTAAAGAGTAATAAAAATGCAGATATAACAGTCTATAATCTTGTATAATGTTAACGTTTACCCCCCAAGGTGGAATTGAAGAGTCGCATAGTGTGGGGGAGGAACGATCTTCTCAGTCTGTCAGTGGAGCAGGACATCGACAGCAGTCTGTCGCTGAAGCTGCTCCTCTGTCTGGAGATGATACTGTTTAGTGGATGCAGTGGATTCTCCATGATTGACAGGAGCCTGCTCAGTGCCCGTCGCTCTACCACAGATGTCAAGCTGTCCAGCTCCATTCCAACAATAGAGCCTGCTTTCCTCACCAGTTTGTCCAGGCGTGAGGCGTCTTTCTTTTTAATGCTGCCTCCCCAGCACACCACTGCGTAGAAGAGGGCACTCGCCACAACCGTCTGATAGAACATCTGCAGCATCTTATTGCAGATGTTGAAGGACGCCAGCCTTCTAAGGAAGTATAGTCGACTCTGTCCTTTCTTACACAAGAGCATCAGTATTGGCAGTCCAGTCCAATTTATCATCCAGCTGCACTCCCAGGTATTTATAGGTCTGCACCCTCTGAACACAGTCACCTCTGATGATCACGGGGTCCATGAGGGGCCTGATCCTCCTAAAATCCACCACCAGCTCCTTGGTTTTGCTGGTGTTCAGGTGTAGGTGGTTTGAGTCGCACCATTTAACAAAGTCCTTGATTAGGTCCCTATACTCCTCCTCCCCACTCCTGATGCAGCCCATGATAGCAGTGTCATCAGTGAACTTTTGCATGTGGCAGGACTCCGAGTTATATTGGAAGTCTGATGTATATAGGCTGAACAGGACCGGAGAAAGTACAGTCCCCTGTGGCGCTCCTGTGTTGCTGACCAAAATGTCAGACCTGCAGTTCCCGAGACACACATGCTGAGGTTTGTCTGTAAGATAGTCCACGATCCATGCCACCAGGTATGAATCTACTCCCATCTCTGTCAGCTTGTCCCTAAGGAGCAGAGGTTGGATGGTGTTGAAGGCGCTAGAGAAGTCCAGAAACATAATTCTTACAGCACCACTACCTCTGTCCAAGTGGGAGAGGGATTGGTGTAGCATATAGATGATGGCATCCTCCGCTCCCACCTTCTACTGGTATGTGAACTGCAGAAGGTCGAGGGCGTGGAGGACCTATGGCCTCAGGTGGTGAAGCAGCAGCTGCTCCATGGCAAAAGAAAAGAGAACATTCAGTCCAAATGAGGGAGAAGTGTGTTGCCCTTCATAACTCAGGGAATGATTATAAAAAAATAGCTACTTGCCTGAAAATGCTCATTTCTACAGTTCGGGCAATAATAAAAATATGGGCCTCAACTGGAATTGTGACAAACTTGGCTGGAAGAGGACCCAAGTTTATTTTACTCCCACATACAGTGATAAGGATGGTAACAGAGGCAATAATATCCCCAAGGATCACTTTTGGGGAACTATAAGAAAAAGTAAAATCCTGGAGGTATCAAGTCTCCAGAACCACCATCAGACAGTATTTCCATGCCAACAGATTATTTGGAAAGTATGTCAGAAAGAAACCTTTTCTGTCAAGTATCCTCAAAATGTAAGCACCTGGAAATTGCAAAACCATTACTTCAACTTTCACTGCAACTGTGTTTTATGGTCTGAGCAAACAAAAATTGAACTTTTTGGCAATAAACATGCAAAGTGGGTTTGGTGTAAAAAGAAGAATGGCTATAATGAAAAGAACCTTATCCAAACTGTGAAATATGGTGGAGGTTCTGTGATGTTGTGTGGCCGTTTTTCCTCCAAAGACCCTGGAAACATTGTTAGGGTACATGGCATCATGGATTCCATGAAATATCAGGAGATTTTAAATCAAAATCTAGCTGCCTCCACTAGGAAACTAAACCTGGCTCGTCATTGGATCTTCCAGCAGGATAATGATCCAAAACACATGGCCAAATCAACCCTACAATGGTTAACTGACCACAAAAGTTCTGCCATGGCCATCTCAGTCCCCTGACCTGAACTCTATTGAAAACCTGTGGAGTGAGCAGAAGGGGAGAGTAGACAGGACCCTGGATGATCTGGAGAGATTATGGAAAGCATGGTGGTCTCTAATGCCATGCTCTGTATTCTCCAACCTTATAAAAGTTTACAAGAGAAGACTCTGTGCTGTTATATTGGCAAAGGGAAGTTGTACACAGTATTAAATGCAGGGGGGGCCATTAATTGTGGCACATGTGCTTTTCTTAAAAATATTTATTTCTTGATGAGGGCTTTGTTTTTCTTTGAATGAACCGATCTCAATTAAAAGTGTCATGTTTTCAGTGCAAGATGATGGTTCTTCAGCAAACAGGGACTTCTTTCTAACCCTTCTTACTAATTTATACAAGGGGTGCCAATAATAGTGGAGGGCACTGTATTTAAGATTGGAGAAAAGCTGTAAAGTACAAAACAAACTTTGTTGATACCACAGTAGTAGTGCAATGTTTCATTATAAGTCTGCTATTAAGGCAATAAATATGATGTTTTGGTTCAAATTGAGTTGTTCCTGCCATTAATTTCTGTTACAAGGATACAAGTAAACTGTCCAACAACCTACTCCTTACCTCATGCTGCTTTCTTCGGCAAGGTGCAGACCTGCTCACATTGCAGCGCAGTGCTTATCTTTATACTGTGCATCCGGAAAGTATTCACATCACTTTTTCCACATTTTGTTATGTTACAGCCTTATTCCAAAATGGATTAAATTCATTTTTTTCCTCAGAATTCTACACACAACACCCCATAATGACAACATGAAAAAAGTTTACTTGAGGTTTTTGCAAATTTATTAAAAATAAAAAAATTGAGAAAGCACATGTACATAAATTTTCACAGCCTTTGCCGTGAAGCTCGAAATTGAGCTCAGGTGCCTCCTGTTTCCCCTGATCATCCTTGAGATGTTTCTGCAGCTTAATAGGAGTCCACCTGTGGTAAATTCAGTTGATTGGACATGATTTGGAAAGGTACACACCTGTCTATATAAGGTCCCACAGTTAACAGTTCATGTCAGAGCACAAACCAAGCATGAAGTCAAAGGAATTGTTTGTAGACCTCCTAGACAGGATTGTCTCGAGGCACAAATCTGGGGAAGGTTACAGAAAAATGTCTGCTACTTTGAAGGTCCCAATGAGCACAATGGCCTCTATCATCCGTAAGTGGAAGAAGTTCGAAACCACCAGGACTCTTCCTAGAGCTGACCGGCCATCTAAACTGAGCGATCGGGGGAGAAGGGCCTTAGTCAGGGAGGTGACCAAGAACCCGATGGTCACTCTGTCAGAGCTCCAGAGGTCCTTTGTGTGAGAGAAGAGAAACTTCCAGAAGGACAACCATCTCAACAGCAATCCACCATTCAGGCCTGTACGGTAGAGTGGCCAGACGGAAGCCACTCTTTAGTAAAAGGCACATGGCAGCCCACCTGGAGTTTGCCAAAAGGCACCTGAAGGACTCTCAGACCATGAGAAAGAAAAGATTGAACTCTTTGATGTGAATGCCAGGCATCACATTTGGAGGAAACCAGGCACCGCTCATCACCAGGCCAATACCATCCCTACAGTGAAGCATGGTGGTGGCAGCATCATGCTGTGGGGATGTTTTTCAGTGGCAGGGACTTGGAGACTAGTCAGGATAAAGGGAAAGATAACTGCAGCAATGTACAGAGACATCCTGGATGAAAACCTGCTCCAGAGCGCTCTTGACCTCAGACTGGGGCGACGGTTCATCTTTCAGCAGGACAACGACCCTAAGCACACAGCCAAGATATCAAAAGAGTGGCTTCAGGACAACTCTGTGAATGTCCTTGAGTGGCCCAGCCAGAGCCCAGACTTGAATATGATTGAACATCTCTGGAGAGATCTTAAAATGGCTGTGCACTGATGCTTCCCATCCAACCTGATGGAGCTTGAGAGGTGCTGCAAAGAGGAATGGGCGAAACTGGCCAAGGACAGGTGTGCCAAGCTTGTGGCATCATATTCAAAAAGACTTGAGGCTGTAATTGCTGCCAAAGGTGCATCGACAAAGTATTGAGCAAAGGCTGTGAATACTTATGTACATGGGATTTCTCAGTTTTTTTATTTTTAATAAATTTGCAAAAACCTCAAGTAAACTTTTTTCACATTGTCATTATGGAGTGTTGTGTGTAGAATTCTGAGGAAAAAAATGAATTTAATCCATTTTGGAATAAGGCTGTAACATAACAATGTGGAAAAAGTGATGCGCTGTGAATACTTTCTGGATGCACTGTAGATAATAAGCTACCGTGGCAGGATTTTAAATCACCTGTAGCTCACAAACCGTTTGACTGATTCACCTGAGATTTGGTACACATATACTATGTGATGCCTACTATACGCTTTCGGGGTGATGATTGACCTACAAGGTTATTCCTCTTTTTATTTTATTTTACTGTCGAATCAACTCCGAGCAGCAGCCAGCAGGGTGGCCATGCAGCACATGTGGCACATGCATACGAGCGCCATTCTCATCCCTACCACCATCGCCATCACTTCCCCTACCTCTTCATATCTTAAATCATTCTTGAGGCAGATTGAAGACTTAAGTGAAAAATTAAGAAAAATGTACTAAGTAAATGCATCACAATCACTCACTTAATCAGTTTTAATGTGAAAAGATGCCGATGGAAGAAGAGAAGCAGCAGGCCGCTAGGGTGGAGAAATGAAGAGCTGCTCAGGAAGCAGCAAGAGTATCAACCTCTGAGCAAACAAATGATAACTGTACAGAGAAAGAGCTCGTCGAGTGTATTCACTGTACGTGATCATGCAGTGCACTGTTACCGGTTAATGTATTAATGACCCATTTACACCCCTGTATGATGCGTGAGTAGTTTCTGCTATAGATGAGGTACTGCAAAAACCTCCACACCTAATGAATAAATGGTTTATAAGCATGTGCAAACCTGTATAATGCATGAAGAGTATAGATTGGGTACTGCAAAAACATTAACAAAAAAAATGAATAAATGATTTAAAAATGTGTGAAAACCGGCAAAAATTCTGAGAAGTGTCCAGCTGCCGTCAGGACAGTGTTAGGCCTCCAACAGATCAGGGCACTTTAGACACTATGAGGTCCATAAATGGACGCCCTCTTCTGGAGCCATTCTCCTGTTTCGGTGGTGAACTGATGCCGATATTACACACCCGTCATGACGATTTCAATTCCCTTTAGTTCCTGCACTCAAACGTGCATTCAGCATTTATTAAATCTCAAAACTATCGAGGTCTCTCAGTTTTGCATCTGAAGCAGTTGTTATGGTGTCATATATTAGAAACACTAACAAAAACATCTTAACGTTTTGTATTTTATAGTTTACATTTTAAATCTGCATTTGCTGGGTCTCATTCACAGGACTGCACTTCTTAATATGTTAGTTATATGCTGCACTCAACGGAGTAGTGGCTCTGTGGCTAAGGATCACTGGTTATCGGAAGGTTGACCCCATCTAAAATGGGAAATGCTAAGGAAGAAGATGAAGAAGAATAAATTATATGCTGCCCTCAGCTATGATTAACAGTACATACTATTATACTCAATAGAATAAATCATATAATTTGAATAAACAATCAAAATATGCAATACTAAGCGCCTGTGCTCTTTAGAGTACTGTCTTTATGGTCCTCTCTGTGTCTTATCATTAGTACTGTATTATTACTGGTGTACAAAATTTTAATATTTATACTAGCGATGCATTAACTGTAGCAGAGTTTATGCTCCAGAGGAATGATGCAGTCACCCTCCGAAGCACAAAGAAGTATAAAGTAGTCATTTGAGTCACCCAGCTAAGACCTCCTCTGTTAGCCGAGCGGCTTTGCGTACCCTTTGGGGATGATGGCTCGTGACCTCGCAGCAGGTACAAAGAGACATTTATTACATTAACAATGACAGTTTATACTGGTGAAGCATTTTTTTTTATTTATAATAAATATTTGTACCGCAAACACAGTGGTGGGGATGAGGGCGTGAAAAGTGGGTGGAGTCAAAAGAGATGCAGCTGACAAGGGCCGTCATCTTACTGGCTTCAGAATGTCTCAGGTCACTGAATCTTTCCAAGGCGTAAAACTGTCCTGACTGCAGCTGGACTCTATTGGTTAGAACAGGGGATTGGCTCCTGGAAAGTGGGTGGAGTCAGAGATGCAGCTGATAGGGGCATCCAGCTTATGGGCCTCAGAATGTCTCAGGTCACTGAATCTTTCCAAGGCCTAAAACTGTCCTGACTGCAGCTGGACTCTATTGGGAAATTCTTGCAGTGTTAACAAGCAGGGCAGGACATGGAATAACCAGTTTTACAGACTGTACAACTCGTGAACAACACACTGACAGGTGATAAAAAAAAACATTTGAAAGTATTATTTAAAGACATTCGTCACTAATCAGCGAGACATTAATGAATGCAGTCTCAACATGAGTAATGTGCTAACCAATGGTAAAAATAAAAAATGACTTACTAGCCATTTGTTAAATGATTTGTAAATGTTTAAAAGTTCATTATCTAATGTATGAGTTATCATTTAATGACATTTATAACTATTTGAATGAACATGACCTCATGATCTGTTAAACATTAATACTTGTAAATGCTTTATTAATGAAAGTTACTATAGTGTTACCATAAAATGTGTTCATGTTTAAGACAAAGACATCTTGAAATGCTAATCACTCTCGGCCTTAAGAGAACTGGAACTTTGCATGTAGCTTTTGAGTGTTTTGTGATTTTGGTCACAGGTCACCTATCCTTATTGTTCATTTTCTGTTCCTTTCTCTCTACCCTTTTGTTATATTTCTTCAAAGGTTGATTCCCTGGTTTGAGTATATTTTCCTTTTTATTATTTTTCTGTGTGTGTGTGTTTTAGTATAAATGTTATTTTTGTTTTGTGTCTATTTGTTCTCATGGTTCTTTTCCTTGTGTTTCATTGGTGGAACCCCAAGAGGCGGGACCACCATGATGTCTGCCTTTATTTTAGAACTAAGTAGTTCAGTGGTGTCTCTGTTAAGAGTTATGATGTGTCCATTAGTTTTGAAGCCAGTGTCCCATTTTAGGCCTGTGGAGACCAGAAAGCCTGCCATTTGAATTTGGGGCCTGGCTGTCCCAGGTGAGGTCTATATCTGGGTCACAGTCATGTCAAGTCTTGGTCAGGATTTTGAATTTTTGAGGCCTGTTCCATTTTTTGCGTTAAAATATCACAAAGCTTGTGGAATACTGTTTATCTCTCTGTCAGTACATAAGCTTGACTATAATTAAAAAATTTACACCTCAAGGAAATGTGTGATACAAGCTAATGCAGGCTGAGCAAGAGAGTCTAAGGAAACAGATTCATGAAATCAACACAGCTGCTTTATTTAGTTTTGATTAGATTGCAGCTTTGGCCCAACAAATGAAAAACTCAAGGAGTAATGATGAAACATCACAGTCGAGTGGTTTTGAAAAATCAAGTTATGCTATGTGAAAGAAACATTTAATGAGGGTTGCTAGTTCTATTATGGTGGCTCTAATCATTAGTGTGCAGCCAGGACAGAGAAAACATTCAGTTTCTTTGAAGAGCTGGGATCGCCAGGCATTAGTGTCATATCCGGTTCTATAAAAAAAAAAATCTTTAGCGGTAGCTACATTCTAAATCAAATAAGTGTAACATTAGGTTTCATATTGTTTCGTCCCTAACGTCCGATTCTAGTTTTGTCCTTGTGGTTTGTTTGCCTGATCTCTTATTGCTCTTATGTTCTCGACTTACTCCATCTAAAACTACGATAATTTGTCTCATCTGCTGGTCAATTTTCTCTCACAATAATCCTCATAGACATTGCATCTCAAGACAAAGCAAAGATCATTTTTACAGTAACTGCCACCATATTTATAATGTAAGTTACGTTGACATCATGGCTGCAACAGTGTGATCATGTAATACATCTTCTGGGTTGTGTAAACAAGCAACGTTTTTTTTTATATTTTTATATGTTTAAGTGCATCACAGCTCCATTTTCTGTTTTCAGTATTCAGTTAAGGTGCACATCAGAGATACTAGGAAGGTATTAGATGAGAGCTCCATCATAAACCTTGGTGTGTCACCTTGCCCTTGGTCCGAGATTTCGGATTCTTCGACACAAAAAGGGGGTAAGTATCTTTAGATTTTTGATTCATGGAATTTTTTGTTTTGGTTTCTAAACGCTTATTGTTGTTGACATCCCTTCATAAAAAATATATTTGAGATTTGATTTTTGGCTTGACTTTAAGAATTTGCTTACCGTATATACTCGCGAATAAGTCGGGTCTTGAAATCCAAAGAATCGATCATAAAATCAGATCCAGACTTACACACCCATTCAAAAATATGACACTTAATTTTTTTTATATCTTGTTGCCTCCTCCAATCTCGCATCAGTTTTTCAGACGCATTGAATTTTGTTGCAGCAGCGCAGTTTCCAATTGTTTCACCACTTCAGCGACTTTTATTTCAATGCCAGCTTCATATTTTCTTCTGATCGAATGCTACATTGTAGATAAGGGATGCTCTTACGATAAAGGTGTATGAGGGTGTGAGATACAAAAAACACAAAACAGTGCAAACATTGCTTCGGAATAGTTCGGGTATTACCGTGTGGCCATGTAGGCACAATAGAGAGAGAGAGGTTAGGAGCACACACTGATACGGCGCATTGCCACACCCACATAGAAAAAAAAGGCTGTGTGCTCTGTGGTTACTCTCTCAGGTGGGCGTTAGCATATCATAATCTCTTCGACCAATAGCGTGAGGTTTCCACATTTGACTTATACGACCGACATTATAAAATACCGGAAATTAATACGGTAAAATCAAGCCCCGACTTATCTGCGGGAGAACTTAAACACGAGTATATACGATAATTTATTAAACTCAATTGAAAGTGTCCGTCGTTACAGAAAACTGAACTCAAAGATGAATCCCCCAAAGTACAAAATAAAAACCAATACCAAATTACTAAAATGAACTAATCCAGGGACAGTGGCTGGGCACATTTGCATCCTGGGAGATGTGCAGCCAATATGATGGATGGTTCTCACCTTGATGAGACTTGGCATTGATCTCACACAATGAAGCACACTGATTGATGATTGCTTTCAAAATTACTTTTGAAAGTAATCATCAATGCTTGGAGTTAGGAGAGTGAGTTTGAACTCCTTCCTACCTCACTTTCTTCACTGTCCTCCAATTACTCCTGCAGGACTTCTCTTGATAGTGAATTCTACTGTGGCTCTGAAGATGACTCCTGTTAGAGAACAGTTTACCACAATTAGAGCAAATATAAGGCTTTACCATAGCATTAATTTTTACGTGGTTCTTCACCATGACCATTTTTGAGAACCATATTTATGTTGTGATTAAGAATGTCAAACAAAACAAAAGGGTTGTGATGCTTTCTAAAAGGACAATAAAAGCAGGGCCTAAACAGCCTACTCAAGCAGACTAATCCCAAATCCACGTAACTGAAGGCTTCCGGCATGGCAGAAAAATAAAAATAATTGGCTGGATTAAATAACGAGAAATTCCCAAAATAAAGCAAAAAATCAACAAGCATTACCAGTAACATTTGGGTTTTAAGAGCAGAACAAACAAAATAATCTTTATAAATGAATGATTTATTAGAAAAAAAAATAGAAAATAGAATAGAATGTGAGCGAGATGCTCAAAACAGCGCAAAAATAGGCAGAAAGAAGTCGTGTAAAAGGCAATCTTAAGCAAACAAGTCCCATGCCACAATCCAGAAGAGAAAACCGGGGATAGAAGCAAAGTAAATCAAGAAAAGCACAAAATTTAAAGAAAACAGCAATACTCACAAAACTAAATGTCACACAAACTAAATGTTCTCCTAACTGTGACTGCTCTGCTATGGCTAAACAGCCATTGGGAAGGCTCAGAAGTGGTGACATCAGACTGGCCCTGCCTCCTGGAGCTCCACCCATAAAACACAAGGACATTTCAATGGACATTACATAATTATAAACATCACAGAAAATACATACAAATATGAAAAAATAATACATCAAAAACAACAATAAAGCACATAAACATGTTGTTATAGAACAATTTAAAACAGCAGTGAGGCTCCACTCCTACGAGAGTTCTTGAATGGGTTAAAAGACTACACCTGTAAAGGAATCATTTGTCATGTTCACAACAGCAATATAGCTTCCAAACCTTCTGGATGTATTCACTATCAAGACAGAAGCGAATCTCACTCTTTTGTCAAAATATTTCTTTTACATTGCTATAGCTCTTCCTTCCTTAAATTTGCAGTGCTTAGTGTCAATTTGTATGTGGGTCTGCAGGCTGATCATATGGAAGAATCGTTTTCCATATTCATTACAACAATACGGTTATGCCCTAGTGAGAATTCTTGTGTGGCTCTTAGGACAACATAACTGCAAATAGTTTGCCACATTTTGAACAGCAATGTACATTCTTTCCTGTGTGAATCCTGAAGACCGCTCATTCACAAGAGTCGGTGGAGACGTTCACAAGAGCTATACATCTTCTATTCAGTGAGAATTTTTTTTGTGTTTGTGAAAATGGCTGCTGTCAGAGAACTGTTTTCCACATTCAGAACAAGAATATGGCTTCTCCCCAGTGTGAATTCTTATGTGGGTCTTAAGATTGGCCATTCGTGAGAACTGTTTCCCACATTCTGAACAGCAATGTAGCTTCTCTCCGGTGTGGATTCTTTCGTGTCTCAGTAGATGGCTGTTGTCATAGAACTGTTTTCCACATTGAGAACAAGCATAAGGCTTCTCCCCTGTGTGTCTTCTTTTGTGGATTTGAAGATAGCTGATGCTAGAGAATTTTTTTCCACATTCAGAACAAAAATTTGGATTATCCCCAGTATGACTTCTTTTGTGTCTCTGAAGATAGTCGTTGCTGGAGAATTGTTTTCCACATTCAGAACAAGAATATGGCTTTGCTCCTATGTGAATTCTTGAGTGGGATTCATAACTATTCCTGTTACTGAATTGTTTGCCACATTCAGAACAGCAGTATGGTTTCTTTGCAGCGTGAACTTGTATGTGAGTCTGAAGGTTGATCATATGTTTGAACTGTCTGCCACATTCATTACAGGAATATGGCTTTTCCCCAGTGTGACTTCTTGTGTGACTCTGAAGATGGGAGATTTGTGAAAATTGCTTTCCGCATTCGGAACAGCAATACAGCTGCTCTCCAGTGTGAGTCCTGGTGTGGGTCTGAAGGTTGATGATTTGTGAGAATGTTTTGCCACATTCTGAACAGCCATACGGCCTCTCTCCAGTGTGAATTCTAGTGTGTCTCTGAAGATGGGCAATTCGTGAGAATCGTTTGTCACATTCCGAACACTGATATGGCTTCTCTCCAGTGTGAATTCTTGTGTGAGTCTGAAGATGGCTGATTTGTAAGAATCGTTTTCCACATTCAAAACAACAATATGACTTCTCTCCGGTGTGAATTCTTGTGTGTCTGTGAAGATGGGATATTTGCGAGAATTGTTTGTTACATTCTGAACAGCGATATGGCTTCTCCCCAGTATGAATTCTTGTGTGGGTTTGAAGATGGGCAATTCGGGAGAAACGTTTGCCACATTCAGAACAGCAGTACTGGTTCTCTTCAGCATGAGTTCTTCTGCGACTCCGAAGATCGGTTAAATGTGAAAATCGTTTGCCATGTTCAGAAGAGTAATGAGGTCCATCACCTGTATTAAGAGGAAAAAAATGTTTATTTTCAAACCATTGTCCTATTATTTGCTTTAACTCATATCATTAAATTAATGATGGTTTAAATTTTAAATTAGTAATTAGAAACATTAAACTGCATGTGGAAAGACACTCAACTCGATCATTTTGCTTTCTACATTAAAGCTACTCTGAGGCTAAGGATCTGTGCTGGTATCCAGAAGGTTGCCGGTTCGAATCCATGTCACTGCCAAAAGGGATCCTACTCTGTTGGGCCCTTGAGCAAGACCCTTAACCTGTAATTGGTCCAGGGGCGCTGTACAATGGCTGACCCTGCACTCTGACCCCAAGGGAACAAATTCCTAATACAAGAAACTATATAAGGCGAAATAAAGAACAAAAGAAAAAAAAAAACATGAACACAAATACTGGAGCCAAGACGCTTCAATAATAAATAAACCGATCATGTGTGATAGGCCCCTTTGACAAGGTTATTGGTCTCATTTTGCTAAAAATAATTAATTAATAAGAAAGAAAGAAAGAAAGAAAGAAAGAAAGAAAGAAAGAAAGAAAGAAAGAAAGAAAGAAAGCAAGCTCATTGGTTTATAAGAATTTAGTAGAGAACTTAAAAAAAGGCGTTTAAACTTAACACGTTTACCACAAAACATGTGCATCTGTTTATGTCAAAGTGTATTTGTTTCTTTAAGGTCACGCCTTAGCTTATTGACTTGTATGTGACATGTGTCTAATAAGTGAGCCTCCTCCTTTAAGGCTATTACCCAGAGTGCTGTGTGGTTCAACTGAGTAAACACAAACTGGTAGAGAGGACAGGAACAAGCTGTGCTATGTGCTGTACTTGCCAAGTGAGTGACAAGTCGCACTTTCATCAGTTCAAGAGAAGGCACAGCGTCTGGACATATCAAGAATTCTGAAAGGTAAGAGACATGTCTGTGTGTCTCAGCTAATCAGTAATACATATGTTGTTTGTTACAAACACATTTCAGTCTGAAAAATATATACAAATACATTATATCAGCTTGTACTGGAATGCTTCATTTTACTGCGAAATTTCAATGATGTAAATTGACCAGTTGTGAAGTCACTTAGTAAGTCCAATTGATTGAATTTTCACTGCAATCAGTGACTCTTCAGCCCCATTCATGTTATTTTTATATAATGCTTTTCATTGAGCACACTTTCACAAGGCTGACACACATTAACAACTATAATGCATTACTATCAAATTGTACAAACCATAAAACATTTATACACAGAAATGTAAAATTATGCTATGTATACAACAAAACAAAATTAAATTCAACGGTCAACATAAACAGATCACAGCAATGCTCCTAATAGTGATAACAGAGATATAGAAAGATAGCAACAGTGGAACAAAAGAAATCAGAAAATAAAAATAAAACTGGAGTCTGGGGTCTGCAGTCAGATCAAACAGAGAAGGTCACAGTCCTGACGGCCCCCTAGCCTACCCCACCTGACAGTCTCCATTAACGTAAATACATGCCAGTCAGTCTAATAAGAAACAAGTTTAATTATTCGTCAGTCTTTCCAAATATCTCCAGTTGCTTTAATGAATGCAAACCAGTGACTTGTAAATTCAGTAATTTACTAAAAAATATGCACTCACTTTCATCATTGAATATTAAGCCTCACTGCAGTTGTAATTTTCACATAACAGGTATGAGACGCCCTTTTCAGGCCCTTGCCTAAAACATACTCTTTTAACTTTATACTTACGTTGTTCAGACTGATGTGTAGGTGATGGTTCATCTTCCCGAGGTGTAACAGACGACATTTCCTCAGTCCTCTTTGTGCCAGGCTGCAATGATTCGGACCTCATATTGAGCTCGACAGGCTCCAGACTTTTATGTTTGTGGGTCTCAATGCTGACTGATGATTCCTCAGACTCTTCTTTAATGCCCACAGTTACCAGTTCATAATCCTCATCCTTAATGTCCAGACTCAGATGGTTATGGTGAACGGGCTCCCATTCACAATCCTCCTCCTTAATACTTAGTGTCATTATCTTTATGGTATTTATGTCAGCCTCACATGTCTTCGCTTTCACATCCATGTTGGAGCTGAAGTAAACGGTGGCTGCTTCTCACTATTAAAGAAACATGAGAACAGGATTTCATTCCTTGAAAATGTCTCCAGTAACATCTAAGACATGTGCTGTTTCTTTTTACAGCACTCCCTCACATTACACTAGAGTCACCATGCACTTTTAAGATCTATAGACCCGAGACTACAGTACACTAAGTGGCATCTGAATCGTTTCAGTCTCACTTGGCATGCTGGTAGCACATCTTTCATCTTCTGTTTACTCTACCTTTTAAAACTCCACACCAGGGGTGGGCAAAGTCAGTCCTGGAGGGCCGCAGTGGCTGCAGGTTTTTCTTCCAACCTGGTTGCTTAATTAGAAAACAATCCTTGCCAGTAATTTCATTTCATGGCTTGTTATAGTGGTTTAACTCTGCCATGTCAGGTCATTCTCATATCCTGGATTTTTTTTTTTTTTTGCTTTCTAAGGATCTCATCCAAATAATCTGAAGTCTAAAACAGATGAGTAATTCTCAGTCCTTCACTTTTCTCCCTTCACTTTCCTTCCAAGTATTTAATTAAACCAAATAGTGCAAGATAAATACACACAGGTGGAAATGGTAACAAGCTAAATGGAGAAATGCTGCTCTCTTTTGTCATTTGCATGTTATTGCTAATTAGGAGCTATTAAATACAAGAATACAGCTGTTTAAGACTAAAATAAGCAATAAGGGATCAAAATCTTAACGAGTGAGACAACTAAAATGAAACAGAAGTGTTCCTTGAGCACTAAGTGCTTCATATTAAGCAATCGGGTTGGAACAAAAACCTGCAGCCACTGCAGCCCTCCAGGAACAACTTTGCCCACCCCTGTTCTACACATTAACAAAACTTTATTAATACCAAAATGCAAACATAAACTATATACCCCCCTCACAAGGCACAGCGTCTGGACACAACCAGCCAGCTTGTCAGAGAAGCATTATTGTAATTTATTCAAAAGACTCAGAGGGTGAAAATCACATGCCGCAACCCAAGAGTGATTCTCTGGGCCATATCCCTTCCTTTATACATGGTAGTACACTCTGGAAAATAAATTTTGTTCAGTTTCATTGTAATGGTGCACCTCCATGATGACTAGACAAAGTGGTGCCAAGAGCACCTAAAACTTTCTTCAATTAACATCCATGAAAAGAAGAATGTACCTTCTTTGCAAAAATGTGAGCGAGTGAGCTGCTGATATGATATCCAGCTCCCAAAGCTAACTGATAATGGGGCCAGTAACGAAGGAATAAGGTCCAATATATCACGGCTGAGTTCTTAGGATTGAACTCTGAGGTGGATGTCTCGACAATGGAGCCACACCACACCAAACCTTATTATACAAAGGAAGGCATCTCCATGTCCTGTCTTCATAACTCCAGGTCCCCTTACTGCAGCACTACCACTGCACTAACATGTCACTCCTAATTCTGTAGATCACTTTATAGACAAACAGGCACATGGATGAAACATATCAAGGACAGGATGGTGTTGGTAAACACTTGCTGCACCTAACTCATCTTTTAAAGGAAGGGAGACATTGGTGTGGTGAAGAATAAGAGCAGATGTAAATTTACCCTTAAGTACATCAAAACAAGACTGAGCTTTAGAAGTTCCAAAAAAATTTCCCACCATTCTTAGTGACACTTGTTTATAGGAGTAATCCATAAAGTGAAGTTCTAAATGAATTGCCTATTGTAATCTGCAAACCCTACAGATCTCTGCACCTGCTTGTGACTCTCACTGTGTCTCCACGAACAAACAGCAGAGACATTCTCAGAGTCTGTGTGAAAACCAGTACATTGCCACAACAAAAACCAAAATGGAAGACTGCTGAAAATCATTTCTCCAACATTTACCAGATATTTCTCTAGCAAGTAAAAAGCTTGTTATTCCTAAAAGGAGATAAAATGTGGGTTACGTGAGATTCCTTGAAACAGCAGAAAATCAGTATATTGTTTAAGTAAACCAAGACATAATGACATGTGAAAGAAAAATTAACTGCTTGCAAGCTACCGAGGGTTAAAAGCTGACATAGCTGTTTTGCTATAACAGCAGGTTATTCATACGGGCGTCTATCATGACACAGGGTGCAATACACTGACCAAGGACAACTTCTTTTTTAGGAACTTGTCCATTAGACACAGGAAAGATGACTTTTCCTTCTTTGAGGTCTATCTGACAAGTGAAAAAAATAAGAACAGATGGCCCATTAGTATAATAAAATAAAATGTTTAAGTAAACAATATTATGTTTTTTTAATATAAATAAGGGGAATGGGGAGGAAGAAGAAATTATAAAAAGCCAATCGAAAAATGGAACTTTGCTCTTCTACCTTGCAACGTAGAATCCCGGTACTCATCTGTGACTGAATAAAAATCTAATTGATTCAACTTGTCCTGTTTTCCTAGGAGGTTTTTCTTCCACAGACCAAATACATCATGAAAACCATCATTTAGAAATGAGTGAAAAACTATTGGAGCACTAACTATATTACAGGGCATTTACTGTATAATTACCGGAAGCAGTATTAAATACAGTCTTCTTTTACCCTCCCTAATACAAATCAGGTTGTAGGCACTACCGGGATCAAGTGTCATGAACACCATAAACCCTGCAGATCAGGGGTCCCCAACTCTGGTCCTGGAGGGCCCCAGTGGCTGCAGGTTTTTATTCTTACCCTTTTGTTAATTAGTGACCAGTTTTTGCTGCTAATTAACTTCTTTTGAATTAACTTAAATTGAGTTGCTTTTTAAAGATTTGTTTCCCTGAATGTCTTCATCGTTCCTCTGAATTGCCTCATTTCTTTCCTTAAACGGTAAGGGAGCCAACAGAAAGCCACCTAAGTCAGGGCTTCAAACTCCAACCAATTGCTTAATTAGGCACCGAGTCTTGTTGTTAATTAAACCCGTTCTTTAATTCCATGGCTTGTTGCTGCTCTCAGGCTGCAATAGCAGACATTTCCAAAATTGTTGATTTTCTCTTTTCTAAGAGCACTGGTCAAATGCTTTAAGGACCTGAGCAGATCAGCATTCCAGAGACCTTCATCTTTCTTAATTTTCAGATGTTGTATGATGGACACAGTTTGCTGGTCACATTTTGGCTCATTTTGTATCTCGTTATTGTTTGGCTGCTAATTAAGGAAAAAGAAACAATTAAGGGGTCTGAGTCTTAATTCAAAAGAAGTTTAATAGCAGCAAAAACAGGTCACTAATTAAGAAAAGGGTTAGAATGAAAGCCTGCATCCACTGTGGCCCTCCAGGACTGAAATTGGGGGCCTCTTCTGTAAATTTATCAAGTAACAAAGAAATCAATGGGCGATGGTAATTATTCTATAACATATTGTGTTTTTAGCTCATGATAGATAATACAAGGATATAAAGTTCCATCTTTCTTTAAAACAAAAGAGAGACAAATAAAAAAGAGAAAAACAGCCCTAATTGACTATTAGAGGGGCAGATAAACCTCATAGTCAAATTTTTAGTAATATAATCACCCATAACCTTGGTTTCTGTATGTTACAGAGCATACATGTGACCTTTGGGTATCCATAACTCTGGTAAAGTTGAAAAGCAGAGTTGAAAGCATCACAAAGATTGCTGCGAGGAAAAGACTTCAGAAAATGTTTAATTCGTAAGCGGTAATATAGTGACTTGAGCATAAGAGAGTCTTATGTATAGGAGGTTGAATAAAAATATAAAAACAGTTTTGGCCCCATGTAATAAGTCCCAAATCAGGGCTAGAAAATGGTAGAATGAAAAGAGGAATGTCTTCAGTGAGAATAAAGCCCCTTACAAGTTTAGCTGGTGCAGTAATAAACATTACCAGGTCTACACAAGTAATTCAAAGTGGCAGTTTCAAAGGTTTTATCTTGAGGCTACATTTCCATGCAACGTCAAAACTTAAATTTCGACAGACCCTTAATCAATAAAGAAATTAACTGATTTGAGATAAGATTTGACTACAAAAGCCCTAACCTACCTGTTTATGAGATGGCCAGATTAGTTTTCTTGCAATTTGAAACACTTATTAATGTGGTGCAAAGACTGAAGTCCCACTCACCGTATGCGCCATATTTTGTTCTTCTTTAATCACTGCTCTATGTGGTTCAAATTTATATATGAAAATGTTTTTTTTTAATTTGTTATCCCCTTCCTATTTTTTGAAATCAAATTAAAAATTGATAAAAAAAAAAAAATTCAGCAGACACCTAATCGATGAAGAAATTAACTGACTTGACATAAGGTTTGACGACATAAGCCTACTAATCCATTTATGAGATGGGGGGATTAATTGTCCTGCAATTTGGGACATTTAACCTGCAGTCACACTCAACGGGTGCATCACATTTTCTTCTTAGGGACTTTAATCACTGCAGCAGGGGTCCCCAATTCCAATCCTGGAGGGCCGCAGTGGCTGCAGGTTTTCATTCAAACCCTTTTCTTAATTAGTGACCTAATTAACTTCTTTTGAACTCATTTTATTGGACTTGCTCTTGAAGACTCAGACCCCTTAATTATTTCTTTTTTCCTTAATTAGCAGCGAAACAATAATGAGATACAAAATGAGCCAAAACAACTGGTGTCCATCATACAATATCTGAAAATAAAGAAAGGTGAGGGTCTCAGGAATACCAATCTGCTCAGGTCCACAAAACATTTTACCAGTGCTCTTAGAAAAGAGAAAATCAACAATTTCTGAATTGTCTGCTATTGCACAACGAGAGTAGCAACAAGCCATGAAATTAAAGAATGGGTTTAATTAACAACAAGACTCGGCGCGTAATTAAGCAACTGGTTGGAGTTTGAGGCCCTGACTTAGTTGGCCTTCTGTTGGCTCCCTCATTTCACATTTCATTTCTGCTTTGGGTGCCATTTAAGGAAAAAAATGAAGCAATTCATTCATTCTATTAAAATGAAAGGAAAAGGAGTTAATTATCAGCAAAAAACTGGTCACCAATTAAGAAAAGGGTTAGAATGAAACCTGCAGCCACTGGGGCCCACCAGGACTGTAGTTGGGGACCCCCTGGCCCAAAGGAATCTCTAACTAACTAATCTATCAATATGTGACTGGCTCAACAAGGAACAATAATCCTCTCTGATCTTTGCTATGGAACAATTAAAAGAGCTTACAAATTGAGAGCTAAACTGCTGATAGGCTTTTCGGATCACCACTCTGTTTACCTTCTCCTCGATTTACAGATCAGCCTTATAAAAAAAGAAAATTTAAACATGAAGGCAATGAAGTTTGGGAGAGAAGGCTGTACTCAGAAATGACAAGGTTGCTTTCCCTGTACAGAGTGGGATCTAAAAAGATACCAGCACCGACTTAGACAAACCTTTGCATGTTACCAGCAGTTAGATTTATTTTGTGAAGACATGCTTATCCCAACTAAAAACATTAAGGCCCACCCTAATGATGAACCCTGGGTCAACAAATCTGTCAAGCCATTAAGACATAAGAAGAAAAGTGCCATTAGACATGAGGTGTGTGCTGCACAGAGGGATTTAAAGCTTGCAATCATAAAAGCTAAATTGGAGTCTAGAGATAAGTGTGAACAGCAGTTCTCCTCGTGTAATCTGAGCTTGGTGTGGTCAGACCTTAAACCCTTAGCTGGCCAGCAACAATCAAACAGTCATCACCATGGAAGGGCTTCAGGTCTTCAACTCCAACTCTGACTTGGTTAACAGATTCAGTGAATACAACTTGAGATCTGACTGAGCGATGGTTAATGCAGATGGTTTCTGATAAGAGAGAGAGAGAGATTTGTTGCCCACAAAGATGTAGAGAACATTATTTAGAAAATAAAAAACAAGTGCTGGGCTGGACCATCTGTAATTAGAATATAAGTTTAATGTCACTGTGCTCTGTACAAAATATATTTTATAAATCCATTCACATGTACAGGCCAGGAGCTCTCAGCATTTAGAACTGCTAGGCAAGCATTTGAAGAGAGAAAGGGACAACCACGAAAATGGGCATTGTACTATTTCTGTATGTTAGAGAGGAAATTGAATCCTCTCCTTGCCTTGTTTGGAACCTAAGTAAGGGCCTACACATTGAGAAAACAGTATAAAAGACTTGGACAGCAGCTAAACACCTCAAAGCCGATGGACGGATGGGTGATATCGTCATACGTCCTGAAAATCCTTCCATCACAGCAACGAAAATGGCAGACTGTATACATCAAGATCCCACCTTGATAAAAAGTCTTGTTATGGCTTCCTCGTCTGTAATGCCGTGTGAATCGTCATTAAAGAAAGCTATGTTATTTTCTCTTATGTGATTTCTTACCGCGGTATCACTATGGGAGAGATATCGCCTTTTAATATTATATCTATATAGTTTTGGGTTACTTAAAACTCCGCAATTACAAAATAACTTATTCCAACTAGGCAGCTAGCGACCCCTACAGCAAATATCATCTTAGTGGAAGGTTCTTAAAATCTTGTGCAGAGCAGCTCAGCTCCATTTTTTTTTTGTTTTATTTTTACCTTGTCATCAGAACAGCAAAACATCTCAAAGCTGTGAAAGCAGGCCACAGTAATTCCAGTAGCTTAAAAAAAACAAAGACCCAAAAACCTTAAGGGACCAGGGGCTCTGACATCACTGGTTATGAAATCATTTGAAAAACTTATAAAGATGAATTTGACAGAGAAAACTCAGGGGGTTGATTAGATGCGCTTCAGTTTGCCTAGCAGTGTATGAGAAGGACAGAGGACCATTGTCACTTTGCTTCATGTGTTATATAACCACTTGGAGGACACCAAGGCTCATGGGAGGCTCCTGTTTGTAGACATCTCATCAGCTTTTGATATCATTCAGCCTCACCTTCTTGGAGAGAGACTTATAAAGGACTTTAATTTTGACTTCAGTTTGGCTGATTGACTTTTTAACAGACAGGACTCAGAGAGTGAAAGTTGATGGCTGTCCATCTGACATGCTGTCCTCATCCAGGGGGTCCCCTTGGGGGTCTACTCTTTCACCTCTTGTGTACATCATCTACGCTAATGATTGTCACATAAGTTCGAAAACAAGTTTATCTACAAAGTTTCCTGATGACTTGGTAATTATAAGCCGACATAATGAGAATGTAACCAAGTCCTGGTCCAGTGGTAGATGACTTTATTAAGTGCTGTGATAAGTCCTTCCTACAACTAAACCTTACAAAACCTATGCAACTAATAATCAGTTTTAGAAGAAACACCATTAGCCCACAAAAAACAATTATTCAAGACCAGATAGTGCAAATTGTTGACAATTATAAATATCTGAAGACAATCCGAGACTCAAAACAAAACCATAGCAATCTGCTCAGAAATGGACAAGGAAGCCGAGTACTTTTAGAGTGAATCCTACCATCATGTCACTCTGTTACAAATCTTGCATTGTGTCGGTCTTTACTTACATTCTGTGGGCCTGGTTTAGAGATCGTAATGTCAGCAACAAAAACAGAATAAATGAAACTGTGAAGTGGAGAAATGGAGGGGTAAAATCACAAAGTGCCAACACACAAGCCTGACACACTTATTTGATAACTAGCAAGTGACACAGAAAGCAGAGGGTCTTCTCTCATGCAGGACTTTCTCAGTTGTAGTAACTGCAAATAAAAAGCAACCGGTTCAAATACTCCACCAGCCCAACTGCTATTAATCCACTAAATACAGTGGGTATAGAAAAGAATCCCCCCACCCCTTTGAAATATTCCCAATTTATTTGTTTACCGCCTTAAATGAAAACACACAAACCAATATTTTTTCCAGTTTTACTTACTCAATGCAATCTATAATATCCAAGTGAAAATATCACAGCTACAGTTCAGAAGAATTAAAAAAAAAAAAATCAAAAACAAGACCTAGTGAGATGAATAAAGGATCACCCCCCCCCCCCCCCAAAAAAAAAGAAAAAACTCAATCAGGTGTAAGTGCCCACCATTTCCATTGCAGACCACGGTTACTGGCGTCCTTCCACCTGTGATCACTTGTAATCCATGTGATTAGTGAAGCTGTTCCTGGAGCATTCATTCCCTTGCTTGGTAGTGCAACTGACAGCAAACAACACTTTCAAAAGATCTCAGGGATACAGTTGTGGACAGACATTAAGCAGGAGATTAATACAAAACAAATCTCAAAGGTTTTATCAATCCCAAGGAGCACATTAAGGTCCATTATACGGAAGTGGCAAGTGTTTGGTGCTACTAGGACCCTTCCTGGATCCGGCTGTCCCTCCAAACTGGATGGAAGAGCAAGGAGGAAACTGGTAAGAGAGGCTACCAAGAGGCCAATGGCCAATTTGAAGGAGTTACAGGATTTTATGGCAAAGAGTGGTCATTGTTTGCAGGTGACAACAATTTCACAAGCACTCCACAATTGTGGCTTGTTCGGGAGGGTCACAAGGAAAAAGCCACTTCTCAAGAAAGGCCACATTAAGGCTCGTTTGAGCTTTGCCGAAATGCACCTTGAAGATTCTGATGCCAAGTGGAAAAAGGTCTTATGGTCAGATGAGGCCAAAATCAAATGGTACATTAATGCAGCTCACCATCCACAACACACCATACCTACAGTAAAGCATGGAGGTGACAGCATCCTGTTGTGTGGGTGTTTCTCTGCCGCAGGGCCTGGGGCTCTCATTAGGGTAGAAGGAAAAATGGATGGGGCAAAATACCATCAAATTCTTGAGGAAAACCTGCTACCCTCTGCCAGAAAGTTGAAGATGGGCAGAATGTTCATCTGTCAACATGACAACGACCCGAAGCACACAGCAACATTGACCACAGTGTGGCTGAAGGAGATAAAAGTGAATGTCCCGGTGTGGCCCAGTCAGAGCCCTGACCTAAATCACAGTGAAAATCTGTGGAAAGATTTAAAGACAGCAGTCCACAAACACTCACCATCCAATTTGACCGAACTTGAACAGTTAAACTGTAAAGAAGAGTCGGGGGCAAATATTAATAGCTCAACCTAGATGTGCAAAGCTGATAGAAAAAAATCCCAACAGACTCAAGGCTGTCATTAAAGCAAAAGGGGGTTCAACAAAATGACATTGACATTGGGGGGGTGATCTTTTATTAATCTCAGTAGGTCTTGTTTTTTTTTTTTTATAATTTTTCTGAACTGTAGCTGTGATATCTTTAACTTGGATAAGTTGCATTGAGTAAGTAAAGCTGGAAAGAAATATTTTTTGTGTGTGTTTTCATTTAAGGCTGTAAAGCAAAAAAAAAAAGGGAATATTTCGAAGGGGGGGATTCTTTTCTATACCCACAGTAAATTTAATTTTAATAAACATTCAGAGGCTTAAATCATCAGACTGACTACTTAGCATTTGCAGCACTCTAAATGCCGGTTTAATTATTATGTCTAATATGTTTAATGTAATATTTCACTATACGTTTTACACTCACTGCTATATTTAATTAATTTGTGCTAACTTTACGTTTGATGGCTTTAGTCTTTGAGGTGTGTTTTGATTGAATCTCCATTTAAAACCCGCTGACAAACCCAATTTACCTTTTAGGACAGTAAAACAGAATTGAATTGAAATGCCCAGATTAGCCGCAATAAAAACAAAACTCTGATTCTCGTTTTTGGAACCTCCACGGGCTCTCCAGGACCGCTATTAGAAGCGGTGGGTTTCTTAACCAATAGACACAGGCACTGTTGTATTTTTCTTTTCCAATGGCATCTCGTCACTTGTAGCCCCAGTGAATACTAACACTTTGTCTAATGTTTCTCCCAAACCATAATTGACTAATTATTCCTTTATTTCATCTGATGACCTTGTGATATAGCGGGTCCACAGCTCAGATTAAAAAGGCCAGTTTTTAAATAGATAATTGCCGCACCTGCGGTTTAAAGAGGGGATGTGGTAGTGCGGCCGGAGCGGTTCTGGGACGCTTCATGATTTGCGGGCATTTCCTCGCTTAAGTGCACAGGTGAGGAGTCGTCCGCATCCGTAATTGATGCAGAGAACTGCTAATCGCCACACCTGATCCACGTCCCCATTATACTGTATATAGTATAGTAGGAGCATGAGTGTGGAAAGGAGAAAAGGAAAAAGAAAGGTAAATGAAAGGAAGAGGCGGAGAGCGAGAGCGCAGCACTGGGGGGAAAAGAGAGTGGACCATCCACCCTGCTGTGAAAGAGAGAGGTCAGTGCTGTCAGGGGTCCCAGATGGAGCGAGTGATCGGCGCTCGTGGGACAGGATTGTGCCCTCTGATTTTATGGAAGAGTGGGGTACGATCAGGGAAAAAGTCCACCCTAGGGATCTGAGGGACAACTTCAAGTGCGAGAACGAAGACGGGAGGACAAACGACCCCGAGTGGTCAGGCAGACGCCGGCGGTAGAAAGAGGACCACGGTAGCTGATGTCTCTCCGTGCTGAATATACACCTTTCAGTGAGCTGGAGAGACTGGGAAGGAGCAGAGCTTAGCTGGTGTGACCCCAATGTCGTTAGAAGGATTTTAATCTTGCTTTAGCCTTGGATTTTTACTTTTTTAATGGATTATTTATTTATTGAACTTTATGCACTGCACTTGTTTTTGAACACTTTGTTTTAATTTTAAGTAAAAGCACCATCCACTTGCTTCGTTGTTGATGTCTTCACTCTCCAGCTCATCCGGTCACAGAAGCCAGATGGGAGCCTGGAGCAGAAGCCGCATCGTCACAGACCTACTCTGGAATAATTTTACTAGCGTAGTGGTGTCCCAGCCTGAACCCAGAACTATTATGTTGAAAGTAATTATAAATGCACTGCCTCGTCTATACTTTAATAATTTATTACAGGCAGTTCCCATACCATCATGTCGAGTAAAGATTATTGCGTACTCTTAGAGAGAATGGTGTGTACAAGGATGTGTGTCGGCCTAAAGGGAGATGCTCGTTCAAGTAGCTTGTCAATTAACAAAGAAATAAAGGCCATCTTAGGCTGATTGTTGGAATACGTGTGAGGCTGCTGATCAGATATCAAAGCCTCAGAACTTCTGCAGGTCCACAGAAACACTCTCGGGATCGGGAATGTGAGGGTCTGACACACCAATACTAGGCGCTCGTGAATGGAGCGTCAGGTGTTTGTTTTAAACCAGCGACCTCACTGGGGAGATGCTGGACTGCAGTGCTGAGAGTAGCAACTTGTGTCTTCAAATATTCTTGTTCATCGCTGATATTAATCACCCTTGGACCACTCATGATCCCTCAGTACTCTTAGTACACACAGAGTCTTCAGGACTATTGTGAGTAAAAGGACCAGGAGAATGTGAAGGAGTCATGGGGGGCAGCGAGGGTCAAAATACCAGAAACAGAAGAGAAAGAACCAAAGGGCAAAACAAAAAGCCAATGTCGAAGAGTAAAGAATTCAAAACCAGAACATCTAAACCTGAGCCTAAGGCATACATGCTGAGGAGCCCGCTATGAAATAATGTTGTCAAACCTTTAAGGAAATATTAATTTACATATTGAACAGAAAGTAAATTTAATTGGAATCACCATTTAAATAAAAATCATTCATACATGTAAAATGCCACTAATTGTACTTGTGTGAATATGAATGGGGAACAAATCTTTATTAACTGTTTATAAAGCTTTTATTACATCTGCTTCTGATTACAGTTGTGCAGCTTTGACCTCTGGATTAATATAACTGGATGTTAATCAAACATCAGCTTTAAGAGGAGCTGTGACGCTGTGAAGTCATTGCCTGTTTCTGCTTTACTCGTAATTGTTTCAAAGCATTGTAGATTAAATTTGAGTTTAATGTACTTTACGAATATCATTAACATGTACAATAATGATCACCCAGATAGATAGATAGATAGATAGATAGATAGATAGATAGATAGATACTTTATTAATCCCAAGGGGAAATTCACAGTTATATATTTATGAAGATATTGCTGGATACATAAAGAGAAAACTATTGATATTTTTAAGTGGACGAGTTCTGCAAACATTGAAAATTAAATTCTTGGATTTCCAGAAACATTATACTGTGATGTACTCTGTAACTCTACCTTACTTTTTTTTCAGATAATAGATTTTAGGGTGTATAATTTAATTAAATAATACTCTGGCGTATCTGAAAATATGACTGGTGTTCAATATATTGATCAAAACTATGTTAACAGATGGATCAAAAATATATATCAAGAGAAAAGACTTTCTCATTATTTACCAGTAAAGACAATGGATTTGATTTCTGTTGTTTTGTATGTGCTGTTATTTGTTTTCAGAGTGTTTTTCTGGCTTTACAGAGTATTAAAATGCGCCATTTTTCATCTAGACACGGTTTACTGATGGAAGTGAATCAGGCAGTGCGTTGTTTCTAATCTGCTGGTGTATGTTTTATTTGTTTATTTTTTTATGGGTCTCAGCATAAGGAGGTAAGCGGGAATAATAATAATAATTCTTTACGTTTACATAGCACTTTTCTCACTACTCAAAGCACTTTACATGATAAGTTGAGAGGCACTTCAGCCACCTCTAATGTGCAGCATTCGCCTACATGATGCGACAACAGCCATTTTTGCTCACCACACATTAGCTAATAGGTGAGAGAGATGGCTGATTTGGGACGGGGAATGACAGGAAAAGTTGACTGGATAAAAAAGGAGCTAACTAAACCTTCTAATGTGAATCTACACGACATTAAGTAAGATGTCTGGATTGCGACAAAGATTGTGGGACACTTGAAGTGAATTTGTAGAATCTGTGAAAATGTTTAACCCATTTTACCCATAGATCCAAAAAAGGAAGAAATTATATTAACAGACATTAGAATTGTACATACGGTGTTAAATTATTTATTTCTGATCATAACACATCACTCAGGATGATGTAGACATTGTAATCATTATAAGCCAGTTGGACATATTTTGTTATAGTGGGTGGAATACAAAATTAAAAACAGAAACAGATTTATTCAAAATCTTTAAGGATTAATTAAAAATAAAATATCAAAAAAATATCAAAAATAAAATATCAAATTACTGAGAAAAGTTGAGACAAATTCACTGAACTGTGTTAATTTATTTGCAATATATATACTGTATATATAAATGTCTACATGTGGAAGTGTGTGTGTCTGTCCGTCCCAGAAGTGGGGTAAAGACTCTGCCTCCGAGGATACACAAGCGAGGCCAGCACATCGGCAAAACGAAACCTCCAGAGAAAGAGTCACTCGCTTATCCACTATTACAGAAGAGAGAGAGGCGAGCACGTCGGCAAAACAAAACCTCCAAGGAAAGACACACTCGCTTAGCCGCTAATGCACAAGTGAGGTGAGCACGTCAGCACGATGAATCCTCCTCGGAGAGACACACCCAGAGTAGCTCCTTTCAATTACCTGACATCTCTACATTTCTTGACACTGCTATCGAGGGCTGCATCAGGAGTGGGCAGAAGGAGGAGTATAGGAACCTAATCAAGGACTTTGTTAAATGGTGGTACTCAAACCACCTACAACTGAACACCAGCAAAACCAAGGAGCTGGTGGTGGATTTTAGGAGACCCAGGCCCCACATGGACCCCGTGATCATCAGAGGTGACTGTGTGCAGATGGTGCAGACCTATAAATACCTGGGAGTGCAGCTGGATGATAAATTGGACTGGACTGCCAATACTGATGTTCTGTGCAAGAAAGGACAGAGCCGACTATACTTCCTTAGAAGGCTGGTGTCCTTCAACATCTGCAATAAGATGCTGCAGATGTTCTATCAGACAGTTGTGGCAAGTGCCCTCTTCTACGCGGTGGTGTGATGAGGAGGCAGAATAAAGAAGAGGGACGCATCATGCCCTTGACGAACTGGTGAGGAAGGCAGGCTCCATTGTAGGCACGGAGCTGGACAGTTTGACATCTGTGGCAGAGCGACGGGCGCTGAGCAGGCTCCTGTCAATCTTGGAGAATCCACTGAACAGGATCATCTCCAGACAGAGGAGCAGCTTCAGCGACAGACTGCTATCACTGTCCTGCTCCACTGGCAGACTGAGGAGATCATTCCTCCCCCACACTGTGCGACTCTTCAATTCCACCGGGGGGGTGGAACGTTAACATTATACAAAGTTATTGTCTGTCTGTATACCTGCATTGTTATCACTCTTTAATTTAATATTGTTCTTTATCAGTATGCTGCTGCTGGAGTATGTGAATTTCCCCTTGGGATTAATAAAGTATCTATCACTTCAACTTTTTTCTGATGATTTCAATAGTTTCTAGGACCCTGGGCTTTTTACAGCACGGGATTACACAGCTAGTATATTAATATATGGGATAATTTAGATGAATGATATCTGGAATACCTAGTATCTATCTATCTATCTATCTATCTATCTAATTAAACATATAACAGTATTTTTTCCCTCCTCTTAGCCAGCATTATACTCTAAATCATCTGGTAGTGATGAGCTGGTTTGCCAACAGCCATTAAAAAGAAGAAGAAGAAGCTCCCAGTCTGCCATTGGGCTGAGGCGTTCACCTTAACCAAAACTCAGCTACCATTTATTTCTTTCTCAGAGGTCAGGGATTGTGGCCAGACTCCTCATGAGAGGGCATAAAAAAAGAGAATCTCCCCTCAGGGATTAATGAAGTACATCAAATTAAAAAAATAAAATAAAATGGAGATGAATGTGACCCTGAGTGATTCCTTGCTGATGACAGTGCTGGCTTATCTGTCAGCCTGCCTAGGATCTAAAAATCACTCCAAAACACTTAACAGCAATACATGGAAAAATAACAAACAAAAAAAAACTTAGATGTGAGGAAAATCGATTGTGGTGTCCTATATGACAAATACGCTTGTTTAATTCGAAGAATCCAAATACACCTGTAAGAATTCAAAGGGAAAAATTTACTTTAATAAATTGGAAAAAATGAAATTGTCTCCCTAAGAAACTTTTTTTTCAAACCGGGCAATAACTCATGAATTTTAAAATACAACAGCGTTTTCCTTATTGCTCTGTGATAGAGGTAACAAAAGGAGGTTGTGTGTGTGTATTTTTTATAATTATTTATCGCTGTATCGCTTAGGTGGGTGAGTATATGACTGAACTGTGTGTGTTACTGTGGGTATTTTAAGCTTTTAAAAAAAGTGTAGTTTCTGAATTAAATCGTCTCTTCCTCCTCGACATTAAAGCGATTTCACAAGGACGTTAACAAAAGGAATATGCGGCAAGAATGGAATATTAATCGGCATCGGCTTCTGGGCGATTAAATTAGAAATTGGAACCGAAAACATAACGTGCAGGCCGAATCGAAGACTCAAGGCAGAGTGGGACGAAGGACATGAATCCGTTGGGCGCTTATGATTTAAATTGCGTGCCGTTAACTCATATTCATAAAGCGACGGCCTCGAACTCGGATTACCGAAATTTTGCCTCCAGGTGACATTACACTTTTTAACGCTGCCTCACACACTCAGCAACAACAGAGACGTTTTTAACGCCTTAGTTAAATAATTAAAGTTCACATACCGTTTTTAAGTAAAGTACAAAAGTGCAGACTCGAAACAACATCTGTTTTAGCGTTTTCGTCGCTCTTAATGACGTCAAACGGAACGTCCTGTTGCCGGCCGTTCATGTTCACGCGCGATCGTTTGCTCTTGTTTTATGTGAAGCTGCGCGCGGCCGACAATCTTTCCGTCTCTGCTCATCTATAAAGGAAAGATGAGTGATTATGTAAACTCATTTGTAAAGTGACTATAAAAGAGTAGTCTATGTGAACGTTTTATTGTACTTTAAGCCAGAAAATCCGCTCTTTCTTAAGCGTTTATATTAATTGAAGCCCCAGTATAAGTTTCAAGCGTCTTTATTTTCTTAGATTTAATAACCGCTTTTATAAACTGTTCGATTGCATTGTCACACTGTTTAGTTTCTCCGCAATATAATAAACGTATATAGAAAAATCAGTTCTGAAACAAGCACCATATAGAATAAGCAGATAAACCCTTAAACGAATGGTCCGATTGTTCTAATAAAGCAGCTATGGCCACCACCTCACGTATGCAGGAGCTTGGTGAAGCTTCACGGCGCATGATCGTCATTTTAAAGGCGTGCTGAGTGACGTCATCCGAAGTGACGGAAGCTGAAGACATGAGCAACCTCGCACTGACCGGCTGTGCACAAGAAGATTTGGCATGTTATCGAATGTTTGCAAGTGACCTTGGACTGTGAATGACTTTAGAAAAACCCATCACTGAAATACAAAAGGTAAGTGCTCGGGTCTTATGTACGACACTTTATGGGTGTGAGTGTTCATTCGCTCCACTGAGAGTAATATGATCAGAGGCGAGACGCGCGTTCGTGTCCATCAAAGTATCCCCGGGCTTGAAAGCACATGCGCCCCGCTGTCTTTGCTGTTCATTTGTCTCTGTTCCCCTGTTTCGCTTCACGTTTTCAAATCCCGTTTCCACTTCACACGGTTGCCTCCTTCTCCTCCTTTCCGTGTATTCCTTAAGTCGCGTAACCCTCGAATCGGCGAGCACGAAAAGGCGGCCACTCCACACAGCGCCTTGATTTCTTCATTCTTTCGATTCTCGGTGCCTGAATAGCAGCGAAGAGTCAGTCAGACATTTGCACTATTATTAATTAGTAAAAGAAACGAAACGAACAAACTGGAAAAGAGTCGGAGTGGATACGTAGTGTAATTATTCTGTTCTCGTTCTCCGCTCGTAATTGTAGTGTAGCCACGGTATTATGCCTCCGTTAACTTTGTTATAGACGTATACCTTGAATGTTAATAAGTGGCCAGGATTGGCCGCCATCGTTATTAGTATACAGTATATGTATTTATATACACGGCCTAAAATTCAGAAACCTTTTTAATCCAATTTAGACAATACATTTGCAAACGTTACGTATATACATTAAAATATATAAAATTTGGCAAAATCTTATGTTTCGATGTTAAAGTCCAAACCGGTAATGACCGTTAATGTGTATTAGAGAATTTAATTTTAGATGTTTGGTCAGTGTTACAGCCTCGTGGCTCCAGCAGAATGAATTTGAACCTCAGCCTGTTTATGGTTTGCATTGTTCATGTGTACTCTGTGTGTGTTTTGTTTTGTTTTTACCTCTTCATGCAGGTTTTAAAGACTGGCAAGTCTAAGTTGATTTGTAGTAGCAGACATAAATGTGAATGTACCCTGCTATGACCCATAGTGGATTCTTGTCCTGTATGGGTACTCTGGGTTTCTTCCCATATCCTTGGATTTTACTTGTGTTTGTTTTGTACTGAACTGTGATTGTGAGGTGAAAGCCAAAACTGATAGCTGCTATTATGGTCAGCCCAACCAGGCTTTGCAGGTCATTTGCATGTGCCACCATGCACTCTTAATTGAGCAATAATGCCAGGCCTGGCATTGCTCTTTCAAGGGAAGGTTTCTTTGATTTAATCAGAATATTAATGAAGGTCAGTAATGAGTTGTTGTATGGTTTCCTCCTCTCACCCTTAAGGTTATCCAAGGAAAATTAGTCTGTCAGGAGCACAAATCTCCAGGCAACACAGCTCTGAAGATGACTGAGGCACACAAGGTCTCCACCACACCAATGTCACCGTACTGGCAGGAGCTGGGATTTAATAGAAGTTTATTACCAAGTTAAATATTCATGATTTTATGTTTTTATGCAATGTTTACCTCCACAAGTTCTGTTTTAGTGGATATTAAAATAAAGTCTTCATATGCTCATTGAAACTCCTATCTTGCAAGTAAAGTCTGCAAATGCTCATTGAGACTTGTATCTTGCAAGTGTTGTCCTCCATTATTAAGCACCTTTTTGCAGACAGTTTTGCAGTGTTTATAAATCCTCTCGTAATGCCTCTGACCCTCTATTAATCTTCAAAGTGTGAGGTGAAAATGGTGGTTGTGTCTGTGGACACAAGCAGTTCATATTAGAAATGAATTGGGCTAAGGGAGTTAGAGAACTTATTCTTCTGTAGCTATTCCCATTTTTATATGGGGGCAATTTTTTGCCTAGACTTGAGAACATTATATTAGTCTTAGTTATTTAAAAGTACACAATGGCTCTGTTTTTTTGGGTGTTTTACTACATGTTCATTGAGGTTGTATATTTTTAGTTCTTTTTGATTTAGGGAGAAAAATGTGAGAAAATAAAGTTATTCTTATGAAGTTGGGCTGTTGAGTGAGGCACCGCTAATATTTGTGTTGATCTGCTCCGTTAAATGCAGGCTGCCGTCAGTTCATTGAAGAGCATATCTGGTTATTGATGGGATATGTCAGGTGCCATTACAGCGGCAGCAGACCCCCATGAGGTAGTAGGTGAGCTGACATGCCAAGTAACATATGGAGTCAAAGAAGTACAAACCCTTAAACTGAGGACATTTTGAATAGTTGTTTGATTTGTAAAGCTCCTTTGATGCGTGATATTTAGATCTCCTGTCATCTTCTCTTCACTTTTCCTGGTGAGGGTCACACTGCTCTTTAAATCTGTGAGGTAGAATTCCAGCTCCTCCTCTCGTCTGCCATCATTAATTTTTTTTTTCTCTGTTTGCTATTTTCATTGTATTGTTCTGATTGATTCAAATTTTCTTCCTGATTTCTGTGAAGTTTCTTATAAAGACTCTCACTGTTGACAAGGCTGTGTAAAGTAAAGCCTCTCTGATTATCACCCCATATGCTGGCCTTCATGTGCCATACTACTACAGCTGGCCCTCTCTATTCATAATTTCTCTATCTGAAAAGTTACAACTCTTGATAATTTGTAGTCTGAATTCATAATCCAAATTGAAAACCTGCTCTTGTGTATTTACATCTGCTGACATGGCCAAGTGCCCACCAGTGAAGCCCTTTAAACGGGTCCACAAACCAGAGAGGGTGAGGAGCGCGCTGGGGTCGAGGATTAGCTGGTCATATCGTGACGTCTCGTGCTCTTGTTGTTAAAAAGTGTTGTGCTTTTTCTTTATTACTATATTAAATGTAGCCCCCAGACACCAATGAACAAAGGCAACAAGACACACCATATCTGAAATAGATGGACTTACCACTATATGCACGTTTACAGAAACGGGCATTTTGCTACACTAGTGTAAATAAATATGGTAAAAAAAATAGTAACTTAATATAAACAGGCAAAAGAAAACATTCAGATTTGTTGAGATGTGAATTACAAATGGAAGAAGCAAACAGAAATTCACACCCAAACTAATGCTCATATACCAAAGGTGTAAAAGAAAGTGGTGCTAAAATAAAACATCAAATGTTACCAGCAAGTGACGAGCCACCGTAGTTTAAAAGCCAGTGGACAGTTAAAACCTGAGGAAATGGCAGCCGACAACAAACACTGCAAAGAAGAAAAAGAAAACTAGTCACTCTGTGATAATCCTGTTGTAGCACAGCAGACCTACCAGTCCAGTGTTTGCAGAAAAGATCACATCAGCAGCTTTAAATACCAACCAGCCAGACACCCCTCTAAAAAGCTTTTGTGTCTTCACTGTTTCTGTGTTTTATTTTGCGATCTGTTACATGAAGTCATGAGGTGTTTTCAATGTTTAATTCAATTATAGCATGCGCTCATTCAGAATCATTTAGTGAAACTGTAGAGTATTGCTGAGCTTACCTGTGTACCTCACACAAACATACAAACTAATGAAACTATTAAGTGTTAAATTATTAGTTAATTGTTTTATTTTATACAGAAATCTTTAGTGAACTGTTCTATAGGTATTTAAGAGTGTTGTAGTGATATTTAGGGAGGTTGTTGGGGGGACCTGGAATTTTCTGAGAACAATTTTTTAATTAACAATTGAAGACAATAAAATGGAGGCTGAAAACTCTATTAAATGTTTACTAAATTTTATATCTGGATAACAATCAATCGTTATACTTTGTTTTCACTAAGTTGTCATGTCATATACTAGCCGACGAATAGGAATGGAAAACGGTGATAAAGAAATTCAGAAATCAAGAAGAAATAAATACTTCTTGAAAGACACAGTGTGCATGTAGAATTTCCAGCCAAGCAGAATTACATGTGAAAGTGATAAATCAGGCTTTCCGAATTTATATACTATGGCCATGGCATCCTGATAGTTTTGTTGCATGTATCTTGGACTTTCTGGAAATGTGGATGGTAATATAATCATTTTGCCTACACGTACGTTGTTATTTTCAGAGTTTGCTTGTATTGCGTTTGATAGTTCCACGCGCAGATCTTGTTGATGTAATCTGAGATAGTTGAGACGCACACCCGCTGTTTTAACGTACGCATCTACGATGTACTGTTGGAATAGTTTGCCCCTGGAGTGCAAAATACTAAATGTATTCCTGAGTGCTAACCTGTACGCGTAAAATTGGCATCGAGTAAGCCTTATTAGCTTGGCGGTTCTTTTATCGGGAACATGTTGTAAATCTTTGTGCCAGCCAATGTCTCTGTAAGGGAATAAAAGTGGGTAAACCATAGGATTGCAATTCATATTGAGCGTGGAAATCTGTTTACAGGAGTTGCCTATGGGATAGATGCAAATGTCCCTTTCGGCAGGCGTTTTGCCATCTTCTCAGACGAAAATTGCTGCAACATCGGTGTGACATGTTGGGGCATTGTATTGTCGTAAATCCTGCCCAGGGTTTTCCTTGAAAACCATTCTTACAGATGCTGTGGGATTGGTCTGAGCGATTTCATGCATGTGTTTGTATGATTTAGCGAAGGAGCATGGAATCTAGCTGGAGAAGTACATTTTTGTAGCATGCAGAGTTTGCTTTATTTTGTAAGCGTACTTCAGTAGCTTGCACTGTGTCAAAAACATACAACTGTCCATATCCCGGAGAGGTAGAAGTGTTAGTGTATAGTGGAGAGATTTGGTGATTAAATTTGCCCGTGTATTTTAAAACAGTATGGTCCGTGGCCAGGAGGTTGAGTTATCTGTGCACCCATGGAAGCAAACGCTAGAGAAGAGTTGTATTCTTGAATGTGTTCACGATAATTTTTAGCTTCTGATGTTTGCTGTGTAAGAAGCTGTTGTAAAGACACAGGTGGCTCCCGCAAAGGTGGTAAAGCTACTTTACCGCTGTGGCAGCACCTCAAGTATTTGTTGGATGTATTACGCTCAGCAGGCCAGTATAGTGCATGACATGGAAGACGACGAATAGGAATTGAGAAATGCTGTTTCGGCTGTGTGTGGGCGGGACTGGTTTTGAAGAGGAGCCGCAGGTAGCGTGGAGAAGGGTTTAGAAGAGGACGAATAGGAATCGAGAAATTGGGCTTATTTTAAAACCTACATATATATGTTTGGTATCATTCTTTTCAGAATTTATCAAACTTTAATGTGATTTTGTTAGATTTTCAGATTGTTATTCCATTTTTAAATTATAAACTAAAAGAAATCAAGAACTCACGTCCCACGAGACGAGACTTTGTAACAAGAGATTTAACCAGGCCCGGGGCTGGAAATAAAAGGCAAAGAGTAGGACAGCTGCTGTACAGGCTTTTAAATGTTCGAATCGCCATGCGAGATGCAGATTATGCGACGGCAAGCCACTAGCTGATCGAGCAAAGAGGAGGTTAAAAAAAAAAAACTATTTGTTTCCCATTGTATCACCGTTTTAGAGGGGGTTTCAGAGGACCACGCCTCCTTGGGGTTTATTCAGCCCCCCTCTTCACTGAGCGGCAGAGACGCAAAGTAGCTGGTGCGTAGTGCAGGCCGGGGGGATTGGCGAGCAAAGCGAGCAGGGGGCGAACCACCTAGTAAATAAATAAATAAACCTACTTTGAAATGTATTGTGGGGAATAAAGGGGTTTATTAAAATCAGTTACTACTGTTAAACAGTGCGATTGGCTCAGGAGGTAACTGGGGGAGTGGCTCCATTTTAATATTTTTTGTTTCTCTATCAGTTACCATGCCAAGGTTTTTGTCCAACCTATGCCAAGTAAGTAGAAAGTAAGCCTTATGAGTGACATGTGTCAACTTAATTTAGCAGACCCTTAATTTCAGCTTCTTGTCATCTTCTGTTGCAGGCTGTGTGCTCTTTTATCCTAGCCACCCCACCCCACCCCCAATCTCTCTCCCATACATCCCTTATATGCGTCTTTTTCTTACCACAATCCCAAGGCCCTCCTTGTATAAACATTTCTCAACATAATTTAAAACACAATTCTGGGATCCAAACAGTATGACTGTTTTTCATCCAAGTAGTGAATACTGCTGATGGGACTGATTCCATCATTAAGATCAACAGTATTCACTACTTGAATTAAACGCAGACGTACTGTTTGGGTCCCTGAATTGTGCTGGGATAACAGACAGTTAGAGGAGGTCTGCACCAGGGATTTTCTTGAAGTCCTTACCACTTTGATTTGTTTGTGAATGTGTTGAGTCATAAGATAAAAGATCAATCCACCCAGTATGTGTTTTTTGTTGATGACATACACTGTGTTGTGTAGCAGAAGAGGACATTGGAAGAATGGAGAAGGGCTTTGAAAGACAGAGGGATGAAGATAATTGGGAGAAGATGGAATATCTGGGGTTTAATGACAATCAGGATTCAAAGGTTAGCCTACAGGGACAGCTATTGGAAAAAAAGTGGTTAACTTTAAATATTTAGCATCAGGGTTTGCCCAAAGTGGAGAATCCGATGCAGAGATAACCCACAGAGTGCAGTGTGGATCGAACACCTGGAAGAAGGTATCAGGAATGTTGTGTGATGAAATAATTAAGGTGAAGGCTAAAGGTGAGGTTTTTAAGACCAGAAATGATGTATAGAGCTGAGACATGGTGGGCATTAAAGGAAGTGTAGGAGAAGTTAGTTGTGACAGAAATAAGAATGTTGAGATGGATGTGTGGCGTTATCTGAAAATACAGAATAAGAAATGAGACAATCGGAGGAACAACAAAAGTGTGAGAGAAATCTAAAAGTACAGGAAAGGAGGTTGAAGTGGTACAGACATGTGATGAGGAGAAACCATGAATATGTGGGCGAAAGAGTGATGGGATCTGAAGTAAAGGCAAAGAGAAAGATGAAGGAGGCCAAAGCATAGGTGGATGGATAAAGTAAAAGATGATGTGAAGGAAAGGGGTCTGACTGAGGGGGGGTCGGGGGCTTAGGCTAAAAGTACAGGAAAGGAGGTTGAAGTGGTACAGACATGTGATGAGGAGAAACCATGAATATGTGGGCGAAAGAGTGATGGGATCTGAAGTAAAGGCAAAGAGAAAGATGAAGGAGGCCAAAGCATAGGTGGATGGATAAAGTAAAAGATGATGTGAAGGAAAGGGGTCTGACTGAGGGGGGGTCGGGGGCTTAGGCTAAAAGTACAGGAAAGGAGGTTGAAGTGGTACAGACATGTGATGAGGAGAAACCATGAATATATGGGCGAAAGAGTGATGGAATCTGAAGTAAAGGCAAAGAGAAAGATGAAGGAGGCCAAAGCAGAGGTGGATGGATAAAGTAAAAGATGATGTGAAGGAAAGGGGTCTGACTGAGGGGGGGTCGGGGGCTTAGGACTGAGCTGTTTGGAGACGGCTGATCAAACACATCAACATCGCATAGAAGTGGGAAAAGATGAAGAGGAAAATGAATAAGAGAATACTGCTGACCCCCAGCTGTGTGAGGTGGTCTTCTCCTCCAGTCTATTGGACCTTCACTCAATTGTGTTTGCCATCTGAATATTTGATATGAAGACTGATGAGTTACTGTTAATGTGTTTTTAAATGCCTGATTGATGTGAACCTTAACTGTGAAATGAAATGCAAATGTTGTTACATCTGACTTTTGCACTTTTGATTGAATTAAATCCTTTTCCTTTTTTTTCCACAGAGAAATAGAAAAAGCTGCTGTTCAGATTACATCTAAATGGATATAAAAAAGGAGACTTATGAGGCTGCCATAAATCCCAGAGAAGTAATGGCTGTAAGTATTAAGAAGGAGGAGTGTGAGTGGGAGTGCATCCACCCTCAACAGGAGAGTCTCTGCATTAAGGAGGAGGAGGAGCAGGACTGTGAGACAGGGTTAGTGAACATTAAAGAAGAGGCTGAAGAGACATCTGTCAGCATTGAGACAAACATTTCTAAAAGTGTGCAGAATGTCAAGGAAGAGGACCATCAGTGTGGGGGTGAAGATGGAGCAGTGACCGGGTTAGTCTCCTCTCACAGCAGACCCTGTGCATCATCAGAGCCATCTGTCCTTGTGAAGTCTGAATCGTCACAGCCTGACACAAAGAGGACTGAAGACCCTTCATCCATTAGAATTCAGGAAGATGAGCCGCCAACTACAAAACAGGCCGAAAAAAGTAAGTGAGAAATAAGTTTTAGGGTTGGGGGATTATGGGCCTGAAAGGGAGGTCTTGTACTTTTTTATGAGAAACACTGAAATGGAGTTAAAGGGGTGTGTTACATTGTGTGTTTAATGTCCTTTGAGAGTTCATCTCTGTAATGTTGTACGGTTTAGCAACTTGCTGCTCTCACATTGTAGCTGTAAATTTGTTCAAACACTCCAAGCCTGTCCTCAGTATAAAGTCTTACACAAAAGTAGAATTGTAAGGAACAGCTGGTGAATTGTTTGAAATTCCCTGAATTTCTGCATTAATTTCTCATAATAGTGCAGTCCCTTTAACAGACACACACAGTCATCTTAAACTAATAACATGCAATTGTTATTTAATCTTTGTTAGTGAAGAGATTATTCCTTCCTGTTTAGTTTTTGTTAATTCCTCTTTTATTGAAGTACCTTTGGCTAATTTTTTTATTCTTTTGGGAGAATTTAAGAAATATTTTTCTTCCTTCTGCAGTTCTTGCAAATTATTATTAGTTTAGTCTGTATTATATTTCTTTAGATATGTTTTTACTAATATAACCATACAGTGGTACCTTGAGATACGAGTGCCCCAACGTACAAGTTTTTTGAGATACGAGCCGTCACTAGGTCAATTTTTACGAGCCAAAATTCGAAATACAAGCCATCAAAGAGCTTGTCCACGCACATTCCAAGGAACTGACGACAGAGGAGTTGACGGAACTACATACGCAGCAACATGCGGAGGTTCTGAAGGAGATCGGTATCGCAGAGGAGGTTATCTCTTAAAGTGAGATAAAGGAAGTGTTTGCAATGTGGGAAAAAGTTCTGAACTTAAAAGAAACACCCTGAAAAAATTACAACTGATCATACAGTGGCTCTATTTAATGACACTTGCCTAACGCCTGACTTTATTGAAAAGAAACTGAACTTGCAGCGACGCTATTTAATGACACTTGCCTAACTCATTTCAGAAACATTCTAAAGGGGAGGACTAAACAAAGCTCCTTGGACAGGTTTCTATTGAAACGCCTTGCGAATGAAAGTGACGAAAGCGTGGCAAAAAAGAAAAAAACTAGTGAAGAAAATTAAATTAAGCAAAAGTGAAGTGAAACAAAAACATTACAATACGCTAATCAGCTTCGCCAACATCTGCTTATTTCTTGAGATTCTCTTTTATGTATTAGGTTTTATTTTGTTTGTATACAATATTCGTTCATTATAAATACATTTTTCTTATGTTGAAAACGTTTAACAAAAAATTGGGATGGTTTTTTGGGGGCTGGCACGAATTAATTTCATTTCAATTAATTTCAATGGGGAAAATTGATTTGAGATACGAGCATTTTGACTTATGAGCTCGGTCACAGAACGAATTAAACTCGTATCTCAAGGTATCACTGTATATATAATTGATGGTTGGTGTATGGGAGGGTTTCTCATGGTTTTATTCCCTCCTGTAACATAAACTCATTAAGACCTGTATCTGCGGAGAGTCTTTCTACATTTTATTGCAAAGCGGTCACAAGAAGTGGAGACCTCTTAATTTACACAAACCCCCCAAAGCCAATTGGCTTCTATGAGGTTTGGAAAATGTGAAACTTCAAGCTTTGTACTAGAGATTTTCACACAAGTGCCCTGTCTTGTGGTAGCTCTCACTGGTGCAATTTAGAGATCACCTTGTTATTCTTGTTCATTGAGTTATCATGTAACGCTGATCTATCCTATCAATTCCATCCATCCATTGTCCAACCCGCTATATCCTAACTACAGGGTAATGGGAGCCAATTTGCTTCAGGCTGGAGCCAGTCCCAGCCAGGAAACAAATCCCGGGCAGGATGCCAGCCCACCGCAGGGCACACACACCAAGCACACACTAGGGACAATTTAGAATCGCCAATGCACCTAACCTGCATGTCTTTGGACTGTGGGAGGAAACTGGAGCACCCGGAGGAAACCCATGCAGATACTGGGAGAACATACAAACTCCACGCAGGAAGCAAACCCGGGTCTCCTTACTGCGAGGCAGCAGCGCTACCACTGCACCACCATGCCGCCCATTATCAATTTAATAAAATTAAAATTGGGTCAGTGGAAAAATGAAATTTGGCCGTTGTGGTTTACCTGCAGTGTTGAGATTAACTTTTAATGTGTTTCCTTTCCAGCTATACCTCCTAGGCCTGGCTTGGGTAGGGTGGGCTGTGTGACCCCCAGAGCGATGTCTGGAGACTTATATTCCAGGCCGAGGCCATATGATTGTTTGAGAAAATATTATCTATTTATAGTATTTTTGACTATAATCTTGATTGTGATTTTAAATTCTTCTTGTTAGGGATGAGTGAAACAGCAGAGTATCCTCCTGCTTGCAGTTTTGTGAAATTGACACCAAAATTAATTTCCCATGCAATTTCAGAATTGCAAAACTCAAACTCACTGAAAAGAATCTCTGACTTTCCATGGAAATTCAGTTTTTGAACAAACTACTGCCTCATGATTAATGAGTGCTTTCTATTTCTAATGTGTGCGTACATGAAATACCGTATTTTTTGCACCATAAGACACACCTGACCATTAGACGCACCTAGGTTTAGAGGAGGAAAACAAGAAAAAAAATATTCTGAACTAAATGGTGCACTAATATGTTTAATAAAATATAGCAGAATAATATTTCAACCATGTAAATTCATCAGCGGTATTAAGAAACATCATCACTGTCATTAACAAATAAGGAGAGACTTTAAGGTTCAAGCACTCTTCTAGTTTTATGGAAACCCCAAGAACTCCTCCTCGCTAGTGTCGGAATTTATGAAGCTCAATTGCTCACAATCACTTTGCAGGAGCACGTACCTATCATCACGCGGCATAACCTGTCCAAAGCCACCAGGGGACAAAGCACGTTTGGACCAATGCTCCCTGAAGTTATATCGCCAGTCTAGTCCCATCTCTATTTGTAATGCCACAAAGCCCTTAATCTCGTGTTTTGTTGTGGGTTTACACTTTGAAAAACGAGAATACGGTGCAAGCACAGCCCTCGATTCAAAAAATTGCTCTGCATACCTGTTTGTCTCGTCTGACAGTAGCTGAAAAGCAGCATCAGGAGAGAGCAGCCTGAAGTAGTCCAGCGGCTGGTAATCTGTCAAGTCCAACAGCAAGCCATACTGTCTTGTGAAGTCCGGTAGCCAGTTTGGCTCCCACGGATCAATGGCTAGGTATTCCTCCCACACGAACCTTGCCATAGGTGCATCGGCTGCACGAATGCGCTCAGCTGGGGCGGCATCGGCTGGTGTCCCGATCAGCTGATGCCAGTTCCTCACTCTCTTGTTCGATCTCCTGATCACTCTCAACAAAATCAGATTCTGAAAAATCGGAGTCTGACTCAGTGATAATGCGCAAAACATCATCTGCTGAGTATTTTGTTTTCTGCACTCGCTTCGCTCCCTCGTGAGATGTCGATGCCATCTTGCCTTTGTTTACATTTGTTTACATTTCGCAACTCACGCACACGCAAGGATTAGATGCCGAGTCAATGAGTCTAACGTTCTTCCAAGCACAGAGGGTATGCCTGTAACATAACAGTGAGTTTTGTCGCCCTTTACCACTGGATGTCGACTTTTGTCAGGTAATACATACACATCATGGTCTGTGACGCAATATTCGCTCCATAAGACGCACAGACATTTCCAACCTTCTTTTGGGGAAAAAAAAGTCCGTCTTATGGTGCGAAAAATACGGTACATATAATGAAAGGATGCAGTTGTCATATCTATGTACTGTATTTAAATGTCACCATTATGGACCTGTTATAGCATTATTATTACAAGTATATTATTTTAGCCCAAAATCACACAAGGAGTGCAGTTGTGGACTTTACCAGGCCCAGTGTTTTGACAGCACCCAAGCTTTGACTCTTTAAGAAGACAATTAAGAAACCAACCTCAAGAAATACCTTGTAAATGGGGGGGTGGGGGGGGTGGGGCATGTTCCGGGGGGGGAAAGGGAAGACATCTTGGGAAGGGCAATTCTGAGAGAGAGAGAGAGAGACCCCCTTCCAGTTAACTCTTTTAGGGCTAATTTTTGTTTTTGTTTCTTTTCTCCCAGGGCTGAATATTTTTCCAAAAACTAACTTTTTTTTTAAAAAAGAACACAAAGCAATTGAAATCAACAAAAAAATTTCCTTTTGACAAATGTTACTGTCTTGCATGTTGTATGAGCCTGCATACTCTATGATTTCACATACATATCACATACATTTTACACAGCAAAGTCTGATCTCGCTCAAAGCAGCCAATTCCAGTCATTGCCACATTGCACTCCTTACAATACGTGTTGCTTTGGTGCCTACTTTTCAATTGTCTGTTGCTGCACTTTCTCACATATATTGTTAGTGTGTACTGTAGAGAGACAAGTCACCAGTTTGCCATCGTGCCATGCCACTGCTACCAAGTTATCCGCCCGCATGAAAACCGTATTGTCACCTCTTTTCATCTTCAGCCTGTCTGGCTTCAACTGTGAAGGCCTGTGTCTCCTGTTCACCCTTACTGTGCCACAAGCTCCAATTCCTCTGCTCTGTAGCTCCATGAACAATTCTGGGCATGTATAAAAATTGTCCAAATGTACACAACATGACCCAAATGTTCATAGCCCTGAAGCAGCTCCAGCACAACCTGACTTGTCAAGGGACAGTTCTCTCTTTGAAAGAAATACTTTCCTGTACAGTATATGTAATTACTTTCAGGCAGAAACCAGTGTTTGCTTCTGCCAGTACAAAATCCTTTATGCCATACTTTGTGGGCTTGTCTGGCATATATTTGCAGAAAAAAAGGTGTCCCTTTTATTTTGTCATAGATTCATACACAGACAAATCACAGCCAGGCTGATAAAATTGTTTCTATGTAGATTGCACAATGTCAAGCAGGGGCTGAACTTTATGCATGACGTTATAGCCTGGCTCACCCCATGGGATTTGCTTCTGTTTATTACAGATATGAATAAAACTTTGCAGCATCATGTACCTATTATCACGCTGCATAACCTTTCCAAAGCCACCAGGGGACAAAGCACGTTTGGACCAATGCTCCCTGAAGTTATATCACCAGCTCTGTTCCATCTCTATTTGTAATGCCACAGCGCGCTTCATCTCGTCTTTTGTTGTGGGTTTCCACTTTGAAAAATGAGAATGCGATGCAAGCGCAGCCCGCGATTCAAAAAATTTCTCTGCCTACCTGTTTGTCTCGTCTGACAGGAGCTGAAAAGCAGCATCAGGAGAGAGCAGCCTGAAGTAGTTCAGCAGCTGGTGATCTGTCGTGTCCAACAGCAAGCCATGCCGTCTTGTGAAGTCTGGTAGCCAGTTCGACTCCCACGGATCAATGTCTGTGTATTCCTCCCACGCGAACCTTGCCATAGATGCATCAGCTGCGCGAATGCACTCAGCTGGCAGCGGATCAGCTGGCGCGGCATCGGCTGGTGTCCGATTAGCTGATGCCGGCTTCTCACTCTCTTGTTCGATCTCCTGATCACTGTCAATAAAATCCGATTCTGAAAAATCAGAGTCCGACTCCGCGATAATGCTCAAAACATTGTCTGCCGAGTGTTTTCTTTTCTGCAATCGCTTCGCTCCCTTGTGACATGTCGATGCCATCTTGCCATTGTTTACATTTCGCAACTTATGCACACGCAAGGATTAGTTGCCGAGTCAACGAGTCTAGCATTCCTCCAAGCACAGAGGGAATGCCTGCGATGTGACAGTGAGTTTTGTCGCCATTAACAGCTGATTGTCGCCCTCTATCCCTGGATGTCGACTTTTGTCAACATTCGCCCTCAACCCCTCCTGTCGACAAAAGTCGACATCCGCCCTAAAAGAGTTAAGTTGGGTATGCAGTGGGAGTGAAAACATGGGGTTAATAAAACACACAAAACAGAACACAAGTAATTCTCAATGATCAAGCCAAAACCAAAACTACATGTTTTCAGCTAAAAACATAAATGTATGCATGTATGTATGTATGTTCCCGCATCACGTCCAAACTGCTGGAGCGATTTTCATGAAACTTGGTACACGTTTCTCATTGATCGACTAAAAATACATCTGTGTAGGATAGGGTCTTGTAGTCTTGTATTCATGTTATCATCCAGTTGATACTCAGAACGACCACCAGAGGGCGAACTGGACGTGACTGCCAGCATTCTTTATGTTTGAGCGAACACCGCGCCCCTGTTGCTTTTCAAATTTACATAGAGTTGGCCGGTTCCGAGCGTCAACTGGATGACAACATACATACAAGACCGCAAGACAAGAACATTAGTGAGTCCTTATTGTTTAAAAAGAAAAATAAATTAACAAAGTTGTGTTTTTTTTTTTTTTTCTCAAACTACTACATTTTATTTTCCTCCTGGGCAACACTGGGTATTTCATCTAGTTGGTAATATTATCAACTGTAGAATGACTAAATCACTGCAAACACACTTCACTAGGGCTCATCAACACCCTGACTTTACAGCACAGCAGCTCATGTCCAGTGGTGTTTTGCCCATCAGTGTAAGTGGCAAAGGTGACCGCTATGGAGATCTTCATTAAGTGCACCAATACCTATGATGTCAAGGCCAGTGCTTTATTCTGCTCCATGGCCTATATTACATTTGATACATTGATTTGATCTGTATAGTGCTGCTTTTGTGTAGGTTGAAGGAAGAAACTGGTTTTATTCCCCTCGAAAAGCAAGGGATGGCTGTATGTTTTAAAGCTGGTATTGTTAATCCATAAGAAAGTCCAGGAACTGTGTGTTGTCAGAAGCGGCAAGATTGAATAAAAAAGAAGCTGCCCTTTAATCAATTCTAGTAATTTATATTACGACAAAGCAAAACATTTCACTTCTTTATGACTGTTAGTGATTACTCATCTTCTGCAGCTCACTTAATATTAACGTTTTTGAGAAACTTTCATACTAACGACTTTCAACCAGGATCGTTAAGGCTTGTGTACTAGTGATGTGGTTATGTGTTTATTGTTGTGTATGTGGGGTGATAGACATGACAATGAAAGGTATACATTAGAACATGAGAACAATCTGGACGAGAACAGGCCACTCAGCCCAACAAAGCTCGCCAGTCCTATCCACTTTATTCTAAAATAATATCAAGTTCAGTTTTGAAAGTCCCTAAAGTCTTACTGTCTACAACACTGCTTGGTCCCTTACTCCAAGTGTCTATCACTCTAACACTTCCTAATGTTTGTATGAAATTTACCCTTAACAAGTTTCCAACTGTTGATGAATTCATGTTAAACTTGCTGTCTCAATCCACTGGACTAATTCCTGTCATAATTTTAAACACTTCAGTCATGTCACCTCTTAATCTTCTCTTTAAAACAGCTGAGCCTTTACAGTTTAATCTTTCCTCATGATTCATCCCCTGTAGCCCTGGAATCAGCCTAGTCGCTCTTCTCTGTACCTTCTCTAGTGCTGCTATGTCCTTCTTTTTGTAGACTGGAGACCAAAACTGCACACAGGACTCCAGATGAGGCCTCACCAGTGTGTTATAAAGCTTGAGCAGAACCTCCTGTGACTTGTACTCCACACATCAAGGCGCTATATAACCTGACATTCTGTTAGCCTTCTCTGTCGGGAAGTCGATAGCTTAGAGTCCACTATGACTCCTAAATCCTCGACTTTTCCGACCACCCATTGTGTATTCAAACCTAACATTTTTACTTCTTATGTGTAATACTTTACATTTAGTGACATTAAATTTCATCTGCCGCAAATCTGCCTAAGCCTGAATGCTGTCCAAGTCCCTCTGTAATGAGTCAATGGATTCACGATTATCTGCCAATCCACTGAGTTGGTATCCTCTGCAAACTTGTTACTTATTTGTAAAATAATATGTGCATTGTTGTGCACACAATTATGCACATATTCTTTAATACTTTTTAAAGTTGTTTAAAATCTGTCCAGAAAGTATATTTAAATGCATTGTACAGATGTCAGAATTTTTCCTTCTACATTATTATGGTTTTGTGACCATGTCTAGTTGTACCTGCCCACAGGTACTGTATTTTCAAATGCCATGCATTTGCATTCCAATAGATAGATTTGGAAAAATAGAAAAGAAAAAATTAACACAAAATGTCAGACTCTGCAAATAGCACTTTATAATGGACAGGACACTGAAAATCAAAGTGCTTGAAATTTGAAAATTAAGTTATCTCAAATGGAAATCAGATTATCGTACATTGCTACTCCTGACTGGTCATCCATTGATTAACTTGTCTAAGAGGAGGTATCAGACATAGAACAGTCCATGAATGGCCTCATGACAGTTACAGCTCAAACAAACAAGAGCCTTGGTAAGGACAGGATTACTGGGCTTGTGAATGGTTATCAATGGTGAGCATCTGATGGTCCATGTAGACCATAGTCTGACAAAGAGAAGTAGAGCCACCATGTGGGCTCTCAAGGTAGAGGACGAGAGTTGAATGAAGTAACAGTTTGGGTATGAGCAAGAGTAGGATCTGCCTGTGTATACTAGACCTTGACTATGAAAGTTGGGTTCTGGCACACCTGTAACACCTGTAAGTTCCAAGGCGGTGGAGCTGTCAATAAACAGGGCCTGTTAAAACTCATTAAGGCATTCGCGAATGTGCCAAGTATTGAACAAAGTTTATTTTTGGGGGAAAAAATGAAAAACTGCACTCCTTGTGTGATTTTGGGATATACAAGAAATAAACTGCTGTAGTTCTCGTTGCTTATCTGGTGTGAATGAGGAGCTCCAGCTCTTCGAAGGGGCTGGGAATACTGACACGATTTAGTAGGACTCCTCTCTGCACACAACAATGGCTCAGAAACACACTTCTCCGATCAAATGTGAACTCACTTTTAGTCTGAATTTGACTTTGTGGAGGTGGGTGTGTGGGTACTCTGTAGGCCTCAGCTGGATGCTCACTTTGGTTGCATGCCTATAATGTGAGTTTCCTCTAGTGCATTAGAAAGTTGTGTCACCAAACTTTCAATAGGAGAACTTTCACCCTTGTTTGCGTGAACACTGTTCAGAGTATATGGCCTTTTTGGAGAATTTGGATTCAGTACATGAATGGATACCATCTATAGGCCATGTAGGCCTACTAGTAGATGTCAACAGTCATTTTGGAGAGACAGAGATATATGGATGGATGTGGTTGGAAGGAATGACCTGAATGATTTTAGCCTGGGTGGTGAAGTGTCGTTGGATTTCCTTGCTGGTCATGCATTGTCCATATGCATTATCACTTTTTCTCTCAGTTACAGTAATCCCTCCTCTATCGCGGGGGTTGCGTTCCAGAGCCACCCGCGAAATAAGAAAATCCGCGAAGTAGAAACCATATGTTTATATGGTTATTTTTATATTGTCATGCTTGGGTCACAGATTTGCGCAGAAACACAGGAGGTTGTAGAGAGACAGGAACGTTATTCAAACACTGCAGACAAACATTTGTCTCTTTTTCAAAAGTTTAAACTGTGCTCCATGACAAGACAGAGATGACAGTTCTGTCTCACAATTAAAAGAATGCAAACATATCTTCCTCTTCAAAGGAGTGCTTGTCAGGAGCAGAGACTATCATAGAGAAAGCAAACAAATCAATAGGGCTGTATGCGAAGCACCGCGGCACAAAGCTGTTGAAGGCGGCAGCTCACACCCCCTCCGTCAGGAGCAAAGAGAGAGAGAGAGAGAGAGATAGAGAAAAACAAACATGCAAAAATCAATACGTGCCCTTCGAGCTTTTAAGTATGGGAAGCTTCACTAAGCAGCTGCACACAGAAGGTAGCAACGTGAAGATAATCTTTCAGCATTTTTAGAGAAGCGTCCGTATCATTTAGGTGTTCGAACAGCCCCCCTGCTCACACCCCCTACGTCAGGATCAGTGAAAGCGCAAGAGAGAGAGAAAGAGAAAAGTAAGCTGGGTAGCTTCTCAGCCATCTGCCAATAGCGTCCCTTGTATGAAATCAACTGGGCAAACCAACTGAGGAAGCATGTACCAGAAATTAAAAGACCCATTGTCCTCAGAAATCCGCGAACCAGCGAAAAATCCGCGATATATATTTAAATATGCTTACATATAAAATCCGCGATAGAGTGAAGCCACGAAAGGCGAAGCGCGATATAGCGAGGGATCACTGTAATTTAATAAAATAAAAACAACATATAACTTTGAATAATATATTAAGACTATTATGACACAATGATGAAGCAGTTCTGTAATGTAGTTAACAAAATGTGAATGTTACTGTTGTCAGTTGAGTCTCTCATACGTGTTCTGTTTAGTTTTACTTATTTTCACTTCTTGGCTCCAGTCGTTGTGCTCATGTGGTGAGTTATTGTAATACAGAAGGAAAAATTAATAAGTTGTTTGTCTTTCCATGTGCAACTTAAGTTTTACAATTGCTTATGTTTCTACAAGGGTTTTCCTAATTTCCATCAGCATTTATGTAATTAAAAGCTTACTTTCAGCTCACTATTTTTCCTTTTAAATTTTATACAGGAGACAAACCTCACTGTTGTTCTGAATGTGGCAAACAATTCTATCGCAGAAGTGATCTTCAGAGCCATCTAAGAATTCACACTGGAGAGAAGCCTTTTTGCTGTTTGGAATGTGGCAAAGAGTTTTCAAGAAAAAGCCACCTGCAGAGTCACAAAATAATCCACACTGGAGAGAAGCCGTATTGCTGTTTGGAATGTGGCAGACAATTCTATTCCAGGAAGTCTCTTCAGACCCACAAAAGAATTCACTCCGGAGAGAAGCCATTTTGCTGTACAGAGTGTGGCAAACAATTCTGTGACAGGAGTCATCTTCTGAGCCACAAAAGAATCCACACGGGAGAGAAGCCATTTTGCTGTTCGGATTGTGGAAGACAGTTCTCTCACAAGAGTACGCTGCACAGGCACAAAAGAATTCACACTGGGGAGAAGCCATATTGCTGTTCGGAATGTGGCAAGCAATTCCGTGATAAGGGTAGTTTTGAGATCCACACTAGAATCCACACTGGAGAAAAACCATATGGCTGTTTGGAATGTGGCAAACAGTTCTGTCACAAGAGGAGCTTTCAGTGCCACACAAGAATTCACACAGGAGAGAAGCCATATTGCTGTAGTGAATGTGGCAAACAGTTCTGTGACTGGAGTCATCTTCAGAGCCACAAAAGAATTCACACGGGAGAGAAGCCATATTGCTGTACAGAGTGTGGTAAACAGTTCTGTCACAAGAACACTCTGCGGAGACACAAACGAATTCACACTGGAGAGAAGCCATATTCTTGTTCAGAATGTGGTAAACCATTCCGTGAAAAGAGTACCTTTCAGAGCCACATGAGAATTCACACTGGAGAGAAGCCGTATTGCTGTTCGGAGTGTGGCAAACAATTCTGTCACAGGAGGAGTCTTCAGTGCCATACTCGAATTCACACTTAAGAGAAGCATATTGCTTTTTGAAATGTGGCAAATGATTTTGTCACCATCATAATCTCCAATGCTGACAAAAGAATTCCCTCTGGAGAGACATTGAATACACACAAAGGAAATGAAATGGCCTGAGAATCCATGCTTAGAGCACTGGTGCAGACGCCAATACCAAACTTTTGTTTTAAACAAAGTACAGCACTGCAGTGGGATATGACTGAGTGTATACAGTAAATGTGTTACAATCAATGCAGCACCGATAGATGACACCAAAGTGGCTTACTATAGGAACAACTCTCTGACTATCTTCAGACCCACAAAAAAGTTCACACAGGAGAGAAGCAGTATTGCTGTACAGAGTGTGGCAAACAATTCCGGCAAAAAAATTGGTTTTGACATCCACACTAGAATGCACACTGGTGAAAAGCCATATTGCTGTATAGAGTGTGGCAAACAGTTCAGTGACAGGTGTTGTCTTAACACCCACAAAAGAATCCACACTGGAGAGAAGCCATTTTTTTCTATAGCACAGAAATGTTCCCCACAACACCACCTTCCCTGTCACAACCAGTGAAACGATCAAACTGAGAGGACTCGCAAGCAAAGACACGTTTAAGAAAGGAGGAGAGTGGACAGAATTACTGGTGAGATTAGCGCTGCGGTTCCCTTCACTGCATAGTTGGGAATGTTGACAAGAAATTAACTAATGTGGCACAAGAATGGCAACAACAAAGGGCGAGTTAATAGGCTCGGGGTTTGTGAGTTGTATACTAAAAGCAGGTTCAGTGGCCATGGTTGATTAGATCATTGTGTGCCATTCAGGAATATGTTGATTTATTTACGTTTATTTTTTCTTCCTTTTGTCCTAGAGCTGAATTTTTTTCCAAAAAAATAAAAAACCACACAAAGCAAAGGTTTCCTGCATAAATCAACATAAAATACTTCCATCCATCCATCCATTTTCCAACCCGCTGAATCCGAACACAAGGTCACAGGGGTCTGCTGGAGCCAATCCCAGCCAACACAGTGCACAAGGCAGAAATCAATCCCAGGCAGGGTGCCAACCCACCGCAGGACACACACAAACACACCCACACACCAAGCACACACTAGGGCCAATTTAGAATCACCAATCCACCTAACCTGCATGTCTTTGGACTGTGGGAGGAAACCGGAGCGCCTGGAGGAAACCCACGCAGACAACATGCAAACTCCACGCAGGGAGGACCCGGGAAGCGAACCCAGGTCTCCCAACTGCGAGGCAGCAGCACTACCCACTGTGCCACCGTGCCGCCACATAAAATACTTATTTCTGACAAATGTCACTCTGCTTTATGTTCCAGTAGCCCCTACAGTAGGCATATTCACATACTATTACGCACCCCTTTTGTCTCATCATTCATAAGCTGAAACACCGGCTTGAAGTAGTCGACTGGCCGGTAATCTGTAGTGTTCACCAGCAGGCCACAACGTTTGGTGAAGTCCAGTTGGCAGCTTGTCTCCCACAGATTGATGTCTGTGTAGTCCTCCCAGGGCGAACATTTTCGTAGGTGCGTCAGCTGCATGAGCGTGTCCAGCACTACAATCAGCTGGGGACCGGTCAGCTGATGCAGGCACCTGATTTTCATTTTCGATCTCCAGATCACTTGTATCAAAATCGGAGTTTGATAAGTCAGAGTCCGATTCAGCAATAATATGCACAGAGTATTTTGCTGTGTGCATTTGCTTCACTCTCTCGCCCGATGTCGATGCCATTCTAGATGGTGCTGACTCTACACTACTCGAGTTTCGATGTCAAGTCAATAAGTCTAACAGTCCTCCGAGCAAAGAGGGTCTGCTTATAACGTAATGGTGAGTTTTATCAACATTTTCAGCTTTCTTTCACCCTCTGCCCCTGATATCCACTGTCAATTCCTCGTGTTGACAAAAGTCGACATCCGGCCTAAAAGAGTTAAGTTTGATGTGCCTCTGGGATGAAGAATAGAATACCATTTCGTCACAGCATTCTAAAGTGCTTGGATAAATTTCTCTATATTTATGTATATATCTCATTCTCTTTGTACCGGAAAGACATGTTTGGACCACTGAGAATGGTAAGAACACCCGAAAAGACAAGGTGGAGACATCCATCATGATGTCAGTGTGCAGCATTAAACATTTAAAAAGGGGCCATTCTCCAATTTGTCCTTATCCCCCCTGCATAAAATACAGATAGTGCATACATTTTTTTAAGAGTCATTTAGCAACTTTTTACGCAGTTTACCGAATTGTAAATGAAAACTGAGCTATGTTGAACAATTTGCAAACTCAGTTAGAAATAATGCAGATATTGTTAATGGTGGCGCTTTTTTTGAAAAAATATGCTATTTAAGAATTAAACTGCATTGATTAATTATTTGGTGATTTATTTTATTCCTTATTTGGTGCCATTTAATCAAGTGACTAAGCTAAGTGACCATTCATCCTGTCCTTTCAAAACTCATCAGATCTGCACCCAAGAATTGCTTTCTCTCCGGTTTACTTTTATTAGGACCTGAAAGAAAAACCAGTCAGAGTCAAGTCATTCACTGTCTAAAAGATGGTAACGGACAACAATTTGAGGAGCCTGAGCCCATTCATACATTGCCTGTACACTTCTGCCTACAGAAACCACTGAGAATTCTTCTATGCTTTCTTGACAACTTACCACAAGTTCCTGCCAGTGAGAAGCAGACTAACTTTGAATGAACTGGCTGTAGCACTATGCGGCCTCCACACAGGAAAGACGCCTGGGATTGACGGCCTACCACTAGAATTTTTTGGTGCTGATTTAACAGCAGTATTTCATGAAAGCTTGAAAATTAAGGAGCTCCCACTGTCATAGGGCAGTAATCACTGCAATTCTGAAAAAGGGGGACCTACAGGCCCCTGCAAAAAACAGCAAGGCTAATGAATTTGTTTTTTGTTGTACACTTGAAGACATTTGTGTGTGAGATCAAAAGATGAACATGAGAAGAGAGATCAGAGTTTCAGCTTTTCTTCCCTGGTATTTACATCTAGAGATGTTCAACAACTTAGAAGAGAGCGCATTTTGTATCAACTGTTGAAGCGTAAAATGGAGCGGAGATTCTGCCCTTGAAAGAAGGCCCAAGGAGTCGGAAGGAAAGGCAGACAGAGTAAATTAGTTTTATTGCAATAAACAACATGGACTCAACCCAATTAGGCCAAACCGAGCTGACCCCTGAACAAGCCAAAAGTTAGTTTATATAATCATTTCTTATCATTTCAAGCTCGCTTGAAACCGCTCATTTGCTGCTTATTCTGAATCCCCACTCCAGCTGGTCCATTCAGAAACCACCAATATTCCTTGTATCCTGTCCCTCATTATCATTCCTTGCTTCCCTTATTTCCTAACCAGCCCTCAACCAGCAGGTGCTCCCTCTTCTCTGTCCTCGATCTGTCTCCATTCATCATTCTCCCCCTTCTCTGTCTTCTTGGATTATTAAATATTGGTGGTTTCTCTCTGAGCTCAATTAAAAAAGAAATATGGCATATGCCTTTATTTAACTATTTACTTGGCATACCTGATTTGTGTAAAAGTTCACGTTAAGTTTTAATACTTATAAAAATTCATACTAAGTTTGCATCTACTTGTGCTAATGCATAACATTTTATTTTCCATACAACCTAGCCAGCAAGAGTATTGGAACAGAATGTCTTCAACTAAATTAAAGTAAAAAAATGCTTAATTTTTGGTTGCATATCACTTGCACCAAGCCTACAACCCATAGACTCCACCAGATTTCTTCTTTCTTCACTGGTTTTGCCTTTCCAGGTGTTTGCCACAGCATCGTTTAGTTGTTGTGTTTTGCGAAAAAACGTGGTTTGGAGCATCCAGCCCCGCGAGGGTCGTCTTCCTCCAGGAAGGACTTCTGGTCTGACCTTGGCGGTGCCTTCTGAAGTATTCCCTGGAGAACCTAGGGGGAATTTCATAATTGTAATCCACTTTATCCCCCTCTCTTCAGGGACAGTTGTGCCAAATGTGGCCCGGCCATCGGCATCCATAGCACTGCCTCTGTCCTCCCGGAATTCTCCCTCTGCGACGTTGGAAACACTCGAACTCCGTCTCTGCCCCTTTTCTCGCCGAGGAAGGTTCCATAGCTGCCTCTGTGCTTTTTACACTTTTCTTTTTTGTCAGGAGACCCCCGCTTTACTTTTGGGATCTCCTGCTTACTCTGGGGCTTGTCCACAGTTTGGGTCTCTCTATGAGAGAAAGAGAGCCCCTTTCCTGTCTGCACCCCTTTCGACTTAAATATAGTGGACGGGGTCTTCAGGACCGAATCGCTCCGAGAGACAGCACCATCCAGCTGCCCTGGCTCGATCAGCCCTTCCCCCGACCACTCGGTCAACGTTCCGCATTCTTTTGTAGGGCTCGCAGTGATTTGGCACCCGCTACTTATCAAACGCAGGCCAGGATCACCCCTCGTCCCTATATGCTGTACGGTACCGGCATTACTTACCTGTACCGCCAAATTATATAAGACGGGAGGCTCTCCTCCGACTCGCCGCAGCTATTCCTCTACCTTCTTTATCGGCACTTCAGCCGACGCTCCCAGGTCTCCGACTATCTTCTTTATAGCCGTCAGCATCTGCAAAATTCCTCGTATGGGCTCGATCAATTTCTTGCGTTCCTGCACGTCTAAACAGTTGTTTAATTCGGTCGTAGGTGGGCTTACTTCCTCATTCTGCTTACCTACCGGCTGGGAGCCAATGAACACGCCTGCTGTTGGCACATGCTCTGACGGGTCTCGCGGAGGCTTCTGGGAATTGAAGTTCTTTGTCTCTGAGGACCTGGTCGGCATCTTTGGCGGGCTGCGATCTGCCTTTACTAATTTGTCGGCAGACCGACCAGCCATTTCCAGGCCCTCCTTACCTTCTTGCGAGATGAGCGGTGCTTCGCTCGCCTCCCCCTTCCCCTTCAGAAAGCTCAAGTCCATCTTATGGGCAAAGCCGACTGCAGCATTGTGCTGACCGCGTCCTTCCAAGAACTCTTTTGGGCAGGTCACCTGTTCTACGCCAGCACCCGACTTGCAGAAGTCCTTTGTTTTCCCCACCAGCTCGACTGAGAGCGCACCGCCGTCTTCAGAAGATTTGTCTGCCTCCCGCAGAGCCTCTGGATGACATTCTCCGAGGTATGTGCACGGTACTAAATGAGATGTTTTAAATATATGTTCGTTAAATACGCCGGCTCATCCACTCCCAGACGCGTTGCCACCCTTCCACCCAGCTCAGCTCAACTCTGGGATCTCCCACAGTCCTTTATATAGTCCATGACCCGGAAGTGCTCCTGAACCCCTGTCCATGTGACTTCTTAGAACTTCCAGGTCAGATCCAAAAGCCATCTTTTCATCCCGGAAGTACGTCGGTCTTTTTGTTCATATGATTATGATGCACTTCCAGGTTGTATGAGAAAGTCTCGCTGCTCCTTCCTGCAGCGCCTTCTAGGGAACCCTGTGGTATCCAGCAGGGTTGTGGATGAAAACTCCAATGTCCATAATTCCCTGCTGGCATCCGGGGCACCTCCATGCTTCAGTGAGGGCTCCATCTGGCGGCCTTGGGGTATTGGCCGGGATGAAAGCCCGGCCATATCCCACACCATTCAGTCGTCCCTTCAGGAGATGAAATGCGTGTTCACTTGGGTTAAGATCTAGTGACTGACCTGGCCAGTCCAAAACCTTTGTTGAGGTGGCAGTGTGTCTTGCTGCATAATTAAGTTCCTGACGATTAGTTTGGATGCATTTCTCCATAAACTGGCAGACAATGTGTTTCTGTAGCTTGCGGAGTTCAATCTGCTACTACCATCGTGAGTTACATCATCAATAAAAATGATTGAGCCTGTTCCAGAAACAGCTATGCAAGCCCAAGCCATGCTTCACAGATGAGCTTGCATGTTTAGGATCATGAGCTGATCCCTTCTTGCTCCGTACTTTGGCTTTACCATCACTTTAGTAGAGGTTAATCATTGTCTGATCAGTCCATAAAATGTTGTTCCAGAACTGTTGTGGCTTATCTTTGTACTTTTTTGCAAATTCTAATCTGGCTTTCTGATTTTTACTGATGATGAGTTTTTTTAATCTTGCAGTATGACCTTTATATTGTTGTTCTCTACGTCTCCTTCAAACTGTGGACTGTGATATTTCCATCCCTGCTCTTTAGAGGTTGTTCATGATGTTACCGACCGTTGTTTTCTCACCATTTCTCTAAGCATTTGTCTGTCACCAGTTGTTGGTTTTCCTTGCTTTGATGCCTGTTGCTCAGTACACCAGTGATTTCCTTCTTTTTCAGGACATTCCTAAATGTGATACTGGCAGTGCCCAGTGTTTTTGAAATACTTACGAAGGATTTTCCCCCTATTCTCAGCTTCAGAATCGCATGACTTTCTCCCATAGACCGCTTCATGATGTTCTGCCCTTCTTAACTCCAAATGCAGTCTTCACAGGTGAAAACCAAAGCTTAAACTGAGAGGAGATATCCAGGGCTACTTCATGATGAAACATGTGATCTTGTATGACACACCTGGGGAATTAGAAATGCTTGCCAAGTGCCAACAGTTTTTTACGCACTTGGAAAAACTGGGTGGTTTGATACAAAATGTGCTCTGTTCTATGATGTTTAACATACTGAGATGTAAATACTAGGAAATAAAAGCTGAAACTCTGGTCTCTCTTCTCATGTTCATCTTTTGATCTCACACATGTTCAACACACAGCAAAAACAAAATGCATTGGCCTTGCTGTTCCAATACTTTTCTGTTAGGTCAATCCCCTCTCCAAATTAAAAACTGATGTCCAATTAGTCTTCTCTGTGTTGATTACAAGATCCTATTTAAAGCCTTGGCTACTCAGTTGAAAAATATCATGGGGTTAACCATAAAACAGGAGCAGACGTACTGTGTGCCTAACCTTGCTCCATTTTTTCATAGCATATTTTTGGTTTGTGATGTGATCAATGCTGCTAATATATTATATTCGGATTAAAGACCGGTCACAGGATTGAGCTCATTGGACCAGGAAAAGGCCTTCGACAGGGTGAAACACAGGTACCTCTTGAAGGTCCTAAAGGCTTTTGAATTTGGGTCTTGTTTTATTAAGAATACTCAACTCCTTTTATCAAAATGTTTTTAGTGTTCTGAAAATTTACAGGGCATTAACCGCTTCATTTCCAGTGACCAGAGAAATTTGTTAGGGTTGCTCTCTTTCAGGGATGCTCTTCTCTCTGGCCGTTGAACCTCCGTTGCAACAGCTATGATTGAGTCTTCAGGACCTCTATCCCCCAGTGCCTTAATCTGCACCTCAGAGTGCTTGCTTATGTGGATGATTGAACTGTTTTTTATTTCTCATGTGTCGGATGTTCAGGCATTAAAGTACCATCTGGATTATTTTGAGACGATTTCACCTGTAAAAGTGAACTGGGGAAAAAAGCAATACTTTTCTGGTTGGTAAGTGGAGGACCATCAGCCATCCTGATTGTCCAGGAAGCCCCAAATGCAACAGGAAGGTCAACGAGGTGCAAGCCAAACTAAACTGGTGGAAATACCTTTAACAGCCTGCCTCGACATGAGATTTCCCGTTTATCATCAATAATTTAGTGGCCTCCATGTTCTCATCCCTACCTCCTTCGCCGTCACTTCCCCTCCCTCTTCATATCTTAAGTCTTCAATCTGCTCCAAGAATGATTTAAGTGCCATCTTAAGTGAAAAAGTAAGGAAAACGTACTAAGTAATTGCAACACAAAGACGGACTTAATCAGTTTTAACGTGAAAAGATGCCGACAAAAGAAGAGAAGAAGCGGACAGCTAGGGTGGAGAAAAGAAGAGCTGCTCAGGAAGCAGCAAGTGCATCGGCCTCTGAGAAAACGAATGGTAAACGTACAGAGAAAGAGGATTACAACTAGGAATGATCATGTCAAGGGAGTGCGCCGTTACTGGTTTTCAGATATTGTATGATGGTCACAGTTTGCTGCCCACGTTTTGGCTCATTTTGTATCTCGTTATTGTTTGGCAGCTAATTAAGGAAAAAATTTACAATTAAGGGGGTCTGAGTCTTCAAGAGCAAGTCAAATAAAATGAATTCAAAAGAAATTAATTAGCAGCAAAAACAGTTCCAGGAGTGGTGTTGGGGACCCCTGCTCTAAACGCTCTACCAGTGACCACCTCTGCATATAAATTACAAAAAAGTAGCACAATTAAGGACAATGTAAGTAGTAGGCCGAGCCCTGGCAGCAAACATATGAGAGAATAACAAAAGCAGCGGTGCAAAAATCACTTCAGGTCTCAACGGTGAGCGCACAAAAGTCTGCGCGCGCTGTCTGTCGCGTCATCACACCCGCTGTTAAACCAGCATTTACACTTGAGCGCTGAGTGCTGCAAATGCTAACAATTTTAGCCTGTGAAGGTTTATTCAAATTGAACTTATTTACAGGATTAATAGCAGTTGGGATGATGGAGTATTTCAACTGGTTGCTTTTCATTCTTGGAACCCGTGACCTGGTGGTAATAACTGGACTTGTGAATGGAGTTGGGGGAGACCTGCCTAAGAGAAGACCCTCTGCTTTCCATAAGCCTTGCTCATTAAACCAGCCTATCAGGTTTGAATGTTGAGGACTTTATTGCTCAGCTTCACAATCTGATTTGTTGTTGTTTTTGTTGCTGACATTACAATTTCTAAACCAGGCCAACACAATATAAGAGTTGTAACACAGTGACATGATAGTAGGATTCACTCTAAAAGCAGGGAAGCTGCTGTTGTCCATTTTTGCAGACAAGTCACGTCAGGGAGCATGCACTGGTACAGCGCATTGCCGCACCCACCACACAACAAAACAACTCGGGATCCCGGTTTGCAACCCCCAGACAGACACGCGGTCCAGTCCCACCCTCTGGAAATGACCCTCTATCTGCCGCAGTCATATGTTAGATGGGCGTCTCCTTGGCCTAATCCAGCCACTCAGGTCCCCAACAATGAGGATCTTAGGAGCCGGATCACCCTCGGGGGGAAACGCGCCTCATGGCCGTAGTGCCATAACTGACGCTCCCTCACAATGCAGGTAATGTGCCTCATTCGGGACTCCATGAGCAACACAAAGTCAAACCAACGTTACCCAAGGATTTTCTCTGGACAGACACAGTACCAAAGGAGTCCAGTCTTTGTCTCAGGTCACTGGAGAGCGTCCATGTCTCACAACCATATAGCAAGACAAGAAGCACCAGGACTCTAGAGACTTCATCCTTTTGCATAGATATCGGGAGCACCACACACCCCTTTCCAGCGACCTCATGTCCCCCCCATGCCCTCCCAATCAGCCTACTGACTTCATAGGAAGAGTCACCAGAGACATGAATGTCACTGCCAAGGTAAGTAAACCTCTTGCAGACTACCACAGTATTTTCATTGAAAGTTCATTTCAAGTCTCTGATTGTCCCCAGATATTTACAACTATCAGCAGTCTCCACTGTCTGGTCTTTCATGATTGTTCCTTGTGGACAACTGGTGTTTCTTCTAAATTTGATTATTAGCTCCTTAGTTTTTGTAATGTTTAGTTGTAGGAAGGACTCCTCACACCAGATAACAAAATTGTCTACCATTGGACCAGGACTGGTTTCATTCTCATTAAGCGGGCTTATAATCACTTAAAGATAGGGTGAGAAGCTCAGTCATCCGGGAGGAGCTCAGAGTAGAGCCACTGCTCCTCTGCGTCAAGAGGAGTCAGATGAGGTGGCTCGGGCATCTGATCAGGATGCCTCCTGGACGCCTCTCCATGGTGAGGTGTTCCAGGCATGTCTAACCAGGAGAATGCCCCGGGGAAGACCCAGGACACACCTCGGGATTCCCCCGTAAGAGCTAGTAGAAGTAGCAAGGGTGAGGGAAGTCTGGGCATCTCTGCTCAAGCTGCTGCCCCTGTGACCCAATTTCGGATAAGCGGAAGAGGATGAATGGATGGATAATCACTGTGTCTTCAGCAAATTTTAAGATGAACCTGTTTTCAACTTTACTTCAGCAGCCATTCTTGTAGAATGTATAAAGAGGTGAAGGAACAGACCCCTGAGGTGACCCAGTGGAAGAGAGCAGCATCTCAGAGAGACAGCCATCAACTTTCACTCTCCGAGTCCTGTCTGTTAAAAAGTCAATCAGCCAGACTGAAGTCCAAATTAAAGTCCTTTGTAAGTCTCTCTCCAAGAAGGTGGTACTGAAAGCTGATGAGATGTCTACAAACAGGAGCCTCATGTGAGCCTTGGTGCCCTCCAAGTGCTTCATGCCCCTGCTAGGCAAACTGAAATGGATCGAATCAACCCAAAGTTTGCTCTGTCAGCTTCATCTTTAAAAGTTCTTCAAGTGGTTTCATAACCAGTGATGTCGGAGCCACTGGTCTGAAGTCATTTAAGGTTTTAGGGTCTTTGTTTTTTTAGCTGCTGGAATTACTGTGGCCTGTTTTCTGTTCCAATGAAAGGCTAATAATAAAATGTGGATGAGCCTGCCAATGAGATTATCTGGCCCAGGACTTTTATTTGGTTTTTAATTTTCTAGAAATATTCTCTACATCCTTTTTCAATAAAAAAGCTCTCTCCCTTATTAGAAACTGTCCACTTTAACCACTGCATTTGCTCAGCGATATCAAATTGCTCAAATCTCAAGTCGTATTGACTCAATGCATGCTTAATAATCCAGGTAGGGAAATTCTAGAAAGTTGATTCAGTTCATCTGGACATACAGTGGTGTGAAAAACTATTTGCCCCCTTCCTGATTTCTTATTCTTTTGCATGTTTGTCACACAAAATGTTTCTGATCATCAAACACATTTAACCATTAGTCAAATATAACACAAGCAAACACAAAATTCAGTTTGTAAATGGTGGTTTTTATTATTTAGGGAGAAAAAAAAATCCAAACCTACATGGCCCTGTGTGAAAAAGTAATTGCCCCCTGAACCTAATAACTGGTTGGGCCACTCTTAGCAGCAATAACTGCAATCAAGCGTTTGCGATAACTTGCAATGAGTCTTTTACAGCGCTCTGGAGGAATTTTGGCCCACTCATCTTTGCAAAATTGTTGTAATTCAGCTTTATTTGAGGGTTTTCTAGCATGAACCGCCTTTTTAAGGTCATGCCATAGCATCTCAATTAGATTCAGGTCAGGACTTTGACTAGGCCACTCCAAAGTCTTCATTTTGTTTTTCTTCAGCCATTCAGAGGTGGATTTGCTGGTGTGTTTTGGGTCATTGTCCTGTTGCAGCACCCAAGATCGCTTCAGCTTGAGTTGACGAACAGATGGCCGGACATTCTCCTTCAGGATTTTTTGGTAGACAGTAGAATTCATGGTTCCATCTATCACAGCAAGCCTTCCAGGTCCTGAAGCAGCAAAACAACCCCAGACCATCACACTACCACCACCATATTTTACTGTTGGTATGATGTTCTTTTTCTGAAATGCTGTGTTCCTTTTACGCCAGATGTAACGGGACATTTGCCTTCCAAAAAGTTCAACTTTTGACTCATCAGTCCACAAGGTATTTTCCCAAAAGTCTTGGCAATCATTGAGATGTTTCTTAGTAAAATTGAGACGAGCCCTAATGTTCTTTTTGCTTAACAGTGGTTTGCATCTTGGAAATCTGCCATGCAGGCCGTTTTTGCCCAGTCTCTTTCTTATGGTGGAGTCGTGAACACTGACCTTAATTGAGGCAAGTGAGGCCTGCAGTTCTTTAGACGTTGTCCTGGGGTCTTTTGTGACCTCTCGGATGAGTCCTCTCTGCGCTCTTGGGGTAATTTTGGTCGGCCGGCCACTCCTGGGAAGGTTCACCACTGTTCCATGTTTTTGCCATTTGTGGATAATGGCTCTCACTGTGGTTCGCTGGAGTCCCAAAGCTTTAGAAATGGCTTTATAACCTTTACCAGACTGATAGATCTCAATTACTTCTGTTCTCATTTGTTCCTGAATTTCTTTGGATCTTGGCATGATGTCTAGCTTTTGAGGTGCTTTTGGTCTACTTCTCTGTGTCAGGCAGCTCCTATTTAAGTGATTTCTTGATTGAAACAGGTGTGGCAGTAATCAGGCCTGGGGGTGGCTACGGAAATTAAACACAGGTGTGATACACCACAGTTAGGTTATTTTTTAACAAGGGGGCAATTACTTTTTCACACAGGGCCATGTAGGTTTGGATTTTTTTTTCTCCCTAAATAATAAACACCACCATTTACAAACTGCATTTTGTGTTTACTTATGTTATATTTGACTAATGGTTAAATGTGTTTGATGATCAGAAACATTTTGTGTGACAAACATGCAAAAGAATAAGATATCAGGAAGGGGGCAAATAGTTTTTCACACCACTGTAGTTCTTTTCCAGGGAGATACGTTACATCACTCATCCAAGTGGAGACTGAGGAAGTCACTTGGATGAGTGATGTAACGTATCTCCCTGGAAAAGAACTATGTCCAGATGAACTTTCTAGAAACTCAAGTCGTATTCATTAAACCCAGAGATGGAGGTCAAGCCAGAAACCCTTCCAGGGTGATTACTTTTTGATTGTTGCTGGTCTGTTAAGGTTTTAATGCAGTCACAATGTCTAATATGTTTAATTTAATATTTCATTAAGCGTTTTACACTCACTACTATATTTTATTAATTTGTGCTAACTTTATGTTTGACAACTTTAGTCGTTTAGCTGGGCTTTCGATTTAATGCCACAATCTGCTGAATAAACACAATTGGACCTTTTGGGACAATAAAACTGAATTGACGTGAAAGGCCCAGATTGGCCGCAATAAAAACACACCTCTGAAGTAATTCTGTGACGCCACTCTTGTGGACTGATTCTCGTTTTCGCAGCCTCCACGGGCTCTCCAGGACCACTACTAGAAGCAGTTTGTTTCTTGACCAATAGACACCGGCACTCTTGTATTTTTCTTTTCCAATGGCATCTCGTCACTGGTAGCCCCAGTGAATACTAACACCTCGTCTAATGTTTCTCCCAAACCATAATTGACTAATTATTCCTTTATTTCGTCTGAGGACCTAACCTGAAATAACTTTACTAGCATAGTGCTGTCCCAGCCTGAACCCAGAACTATTGTGTTGAAAGTAATTATAAATGCACTGCCTCATCTGTACTTTAATAATTTATTACAAGCAGTTCCCATACCATCTTGTCGAGTAAAGATTATTGCGTACTCTTAGAGAACGGTGTGTACAAGGATGTGTGTCGGCCTAAAGGGAGATGCTCGTTCAGGTAGCTTGTCAATTAACAAAAAAATAAAGGCCGTCTTAGGCTGATTGTTGGAATGAATACGTGTGAGGCTGCTGATCAGATATCAGTGCACGCTGATTATGTAGGTCCTCAGAAAAACTCTCGGGATCAGGAATGTGAGGGTCTGACACACCAATACTAGGAGCCCGTGAATGGAGCGTCAGGTGTTTGTTTTAAACCAGCGACCTCACTGAGGAGATGCTGGACTGCAGTGCTGAGAGTAGCAAGTTGTACATTCAAACATTCGTGTTTATCACTCTAATATTAATCACCCTTGGACCACTCATGATCCCTCAGTACCGTTATGACACACAGAGTCTAGAGGACTATTGTGAGTAAAAAGGACCAGGAGAATGTGAAGGAGCCAGCGAGGGTCAAAATACCAGAAACAGAGGAGAAAGAACCAAAGGGCAGAACCAAAAGCCAACGTCGAAGAGTAAAGAATTCAAAACCAGAAAAATCTGAAAGTGTGTGTTAAAGTGGGGTCTGCGGCTGATTGGCATTTTAAATAAATAATCGCCGCATAGTGTGATGGGAGTGGGCGGCCTTACACTTAGCGCACAGGCGTTGGATCGTCCGTGACCCTAATTGGCGCCAGGAGCTGCTAATCGACACAGCTGTGCCACGTCCCCATTTTAAAAGGTGAAGCGTGCGTGCGTGTGAAGGGAAGAAGAAAAACGCACGCACGATGAGTAAGCCGATGCTTATTGATAGAGAAGCAGGCGGACGGGAATGGTGCCCCTCTAAACAGACCGTCAATGTAATAGTGGCCCCCCATCAATATGCTTATAGCAAGAACCAGTACACTGCTGATGCCATCTCTTCTGTGATTCATCTAATGGACGGACGGATGGATGCATGCACACAGGATGAGTAAACCGGTGCTAATTGATAGAGAAGCAGGCAGACGGGAATGGTGCCCCTGTAAACAGTGTTGGTGCCAGTGCTCAGGAGGGGGGCACGAGGCTCACTCCTGCTGAGCAGCCAGGAGCAGGAATGATTGTTTTTCTCTAGGGGGTTCTGGATTGGCAGCAGTGGGCATGGGAGCAGGGTCCGGTGGCTCCCCACAGATTGGGCAGCGGGGACACGTGCCAGGTAAATGGATGTCTGCGCCTGTTGGGGGACATCTCTCCGTGCTGAAAGGTCCGGGAAGGATAGTTTTAAGAGTGAAGCACCGGGCACCGATAATTTAAAAGAGTCCTGCCAGTGTTTTAACCTCGTTTTTAATGGATTCATTTATTTAAAGTTTTAACCTCCACCTTTACCTGGTTTTTAGGGATTATTTATTTATGGAGAGTTTTGAACACTGCGCCTTTTGGACGTGGGCACGTGGCGTCCTCATTTGCACAGCTCATCCCGGTCGTGACTATTGGCGGTGTCGGGTTCAAGAGGCTTCTAAATAAGAAGAGCCAGAGCTGCACCGTCACAAAGTGGCGCTACAGCCTACTTTTGGAGAAGCCAGCTATGAAATAACGTGATCAGACTTTTAAGGAAATGTCGTTAGTTACGTTTTAGGAGATTGAATAAACAGTACATTAACTTGGAATTACTATTAAAACAGAAATCATTCATTGTTAGTTTTGGGTGGGTGAGTTCTGCACATTTTGAAAATTTAATTGAATTTTTCAGTCCAGGCAAACACTCAGAGGAAAAACCCACCCCTGACAAACTGCAGAATCAATGTCAATTTATTTATTTAGCACATTTAAAACAACATAGGAATGTTGTGGCCAAAGTGCTTTACAATAATAGAATTAAAGAAAAACATACAATTAACATAAATAGAAATAAAATAAATGAACCTAAATAATAAATAGAAGTCAGATTACATAATCACAATGAGGAAACCATCACTATTACTGAAGGTCACGGAATGCAAGTGAATAGAAATGAGTCTTTATTCTTGTTTTAAACAGTTCAATTGTAGACGACTCCTTTATATGATGAGGTAAAGAGTTCCACAGGCGAGGCGCCGTAGCTATAAAAGCCCTGTCTGTCCCCCTTAGTTTTCCACTTGGTACGAGGGACAACAAGAGATAACTGACCAGAAGATCTAATCACTCAAGATGGCTGGTGTAAAGCACACAATTCAGATAAATAGACAGGAGCAAGTCCATGTAAAAAGATTTAAAAACTAGCAACAAGATTTTAAAATCAATTCGAAAACTGACAGGCAGCCAGTGTAAGGAAGCTAATATTGGAGAAACAAAATCCGACTTTCTTGCTCCAACCAGAAAGCGATTCTGGACCAACTGTAACCTGAGTATCAGGGATTTGCTAATCCCAGAATACAGCGAGTTGCAGTAATCGAGGCGAGAAAAAATAAAAGCAGGAGTAGCTTTCTCAAGATCCCTAGAAGATAAAAAAGGCTTGATCTTACCTAAAAGATGAAGCTGGAAAAAGTAACTCTTGACTACAGAATGAATGTTTCTCAAAAGAGAGGTTACTGTCAAAAATAACACCAAGATTGGGAACTTGAGGTTTGCAAAAGACAGAGAAAGAGTCGAGAAGTCCAACACCAATTTGGGCTTTAGCTGATGGACCCACTATAAACACCTCCATTTTATTTTGATTCAGATCGAGAAAAATTATTAGCCATCCAGGATCTTAGTTCAAAAAAACAATTATGCAGATGCAGAGTTGCAGACAGGAATATAAACCTGTGTATCATCAGCATAGCAGTGAAAGAAATGTTAAATTTCCTAAAAATCGCTCCAATAGGGTGAAGGTATATAGAGAATAAGATAGGACCCAAAATGGTCCTTGAGGAACACCATATTTAAGAGGAGCAGTAGACACAAAAGAGGAATTTAAAGTCACTGAAAAGTGTCTACCAGTTAGATATGACCTGAACCAGTTAAGAGCAGCCCCTTTAAGCCCAACAAGATGTTCAAGAAGCAACAGCAATATCTCATGGTCAATAGTGTCAAAGGTAGCGGACAGGAGAAGGACTGCCGCATCACCTGAGTCAGTAATAATAGAGATGTCATTGAATACTTTCAGGAGTGCCGTCTCAACACCATGATAACACCTAAAGCCAGATTGGTAGATCTCAAATAAATTATTGGAGTTAAGGTGATCAACCAATTGATTATAAATAATTCTTTCTAATATTTTAGCCAGAAATGGCAGTTGGGAATTTGGAGGAAAATTGGCTAAAACTCCAGGATCTAATTCTGCCTTTTTTAGACGGGGATGGACTGCAGCATGTTTAAAAAATGACGGCACAAACCCCTCACTAAAAGAACCATTGATAATGGCTAGTAAAGTTGGACCCAAAACATCATGGGCTTCCACTAAGAGGTGTGGTGGTACAATATCAAGAGGACTGAGAGTTGGTTTAAGGGTGTCAATGGTACTTTTTAACTGTGAAAGTGAGACAAGATCAAAAGATTCCAAGACAATACCATGATTAACAGTAGGAAGTTCATAGCCAGTTGGAACAACCCAACAGCGGATTTTATCAATTTTACTGACAAAGAATGACAGAAACTGCTCACATGAAAGAACAGTGCTATTTAATCTCACCACAGAATGAGGGTGAATGGCCACATTAATTGAATTAAATAAGACCCTAAAATTCTTAGAATGACGGGATACTAAATCAGCAAAGAAATCATGTTTAGCTTTCTTAACTGCAACCTGGAAGTTAAATAGAGAAGTCCTAAAAATCTGTTTAGAAACAATCAGTCCATCTTTGTTCCAAAACCGTTCTGCAGTTCGACAGGCCCGGCGTAGTAGTTCAATTTAGCCAGGGAACAGGTCTTCCCTTATTACAGCATATATTGAGCGGAGCAATTGAGTCTAAAACCGTTTTACAAGAAGAATTAAATTCTAAAACAGAATCATTGATACCATCATATTGGACATGTACATCAAGACTAGAGAATATGGTTTAAAATCAAATATAATAGAAGAATTTAAAAAGTGAGAACAGCGTGGAGCACAACTAGTAGGAGGAACATCAACAGTAATATTCAAATCCATCATTATAGAAAAGTGATCACTAAAAGAAACATCACATAAATCAATATTATTAACTGAACTATCACGTGTAAGAGCGAGATCAAGGGTGTGACCCAACTAGGGGCAGAATGGAAAGGTTCTGCCTCCACTCCACACAGCACCCACAGTACCAGTGTACAGGCCAGCCATGATGTCCAGCACCTTTGGGGGGACGCCATGAACTCTCAGCATGGGCCAAATCAAATAGTAGACTTAAGACAAACTGGGGAGAAGGAAACAAATCCACTGGTCATCTATGATTTAAATCATGTGCTGTAACTCCTGCTGGAGCGAGTGAAAACCCCATATTCATAAAGGGATGGAGTTGAACTTTGATTGTGTAACTTCTGCTGCCAGGTGATGTTATACTATTTACAGTAAGTCTGGCTCACTCAAAAATATCAACAACCTAGACATTTCCCAGTGTTTTACTTAAATAGTAAATGTTCATATGCAGTTCTTAAGTAAAGTACAAAAGTCCAGACTCGAGCAAAAGAGTGTAACTGCAGACCACAGTACCTATGAGGTCAATCACATAATGGCCCAACATCATGAAACGTCCTCAAAATCAGTCACGAAACAGCCATCGTATTAGGCTATGGTTAATATTAGGACCCCATTAGACTGAGGTTAAGATTAGGGTTGTGCGAGGGTCATCTCACTCGAAGGGCGTTTTGTGACTGGCATTGTGGGCATTACCCGACTTATGTCATCCAGAAGCTAAGCCCAGCTATTAATGGAATGAGAGACCATCTAGGACAGGGGTGTCCAACTCCAGTCCTGGAGGGCCGTAGAGGCTGCAGGCCTTCATTCTAACCATCTTCTTAATTAGTGACCAGTTGCTGCTTATTAACTTTTTTGGCCTTAATTTAAATAGACTTGAATCAGACCCCTGAATTGTTTCATTTTTGTTTTCCTCAATTACCATCCAAACAAAAATAAGACACAAAATGAGCCAACACATAACCAGCTAATTTGTGCCCATCACACAATATCTGAAAATAAAGAAAGGTGAAGGTCTCAGTAAGGCTGATCTGCTCAGGCCACCAAAACATCTTGATAGTGTTCTTAGAAATAAAGGAAATAAACAGTTTTGGAAATGTCTGCTGTGGCAGAATGAGTGCAGCAAGAAGCCATAGAATTAGTTAATGGGTTTAATTAACAACAAGAGTCGGCTTCTCATTAAGAAAGTGGTTGGAATGAAATTGTTTGGAGTTTGAGTTTTCGACTTAGCTGGTCTTCTGTTGGCTCACTTCAGATCTCATTTATGTTTGGCTTCCATTTAATGAAGAAAAGAATCAATTGAGAGGACTAAATAATTAAAAACAGGGCATTTAAAATGAAGGGGAAAGAAGTTAATTAGCAGTGAAAACTGGTCACCAATTAGGAAAAGGGTTCAAATAAAAACCTGCTGCCACTGTGGTCCTTCAGGATCGGAGCTGGACGCCCCTGATTTAGGAAAAACCTTGGGTTGGTGTTGTTGAAGACAACAGGGGGCGCTAACACTGTGGTAAGAATGTGGATCCCAATACTTGTAGTGAAGCTTCAGGGCGCATGCTCGATATTTTAAAGGCGTGGCGAGTGACGTCATCCGGAGCGCCGGAATCTCAGCGTCGTGCTGATAGGCAGTGCACGAGACGGTTTAGGAATTATCTCGAATGTTTGCAAGTGAATGAGGATTATCAACGATTTTAGAAAACCGAAATCCCATCACTGAAAGACCGAGGGTAAGTGCTCAGGGTTTGTGGACGACACTTTATGCGCGTGTGAGTTTTTATTCGCTTCATTCAAAGTTACTGCTATCAGAGGCGAGAGCCACGTGTTTGTGTCCATGAACACATCCCTGGACTCGAAACTACCTGTGTCCGGGCTGGCGTGTCTTTGCAGTTCGTTGTTGTTTGTTCCTCTGGTTCGCTTAACGTTTTCAAATCCTATTCTACATTACATCGTCGCCTCTTCCTTTCCGTGTATTGTTTCATTCACGATCCTCGAATCGGCGAGCACGACGAGGCGTCCGCTCCACAGGCAGCACTTTGATTTCTTCCGATTCGCAGTGCCCTGTTTAAAGACGATGGAAGAGTTGGTGACCGATCCAGTGTTTAAAAGGCAACGAGGGATCAGTCAGTCAGACATTTACACTGTTAATTAGTAAAAGAGGGGGACGAACTGAACAAACCGGAGGAAAGAGCGGATACGAGCTGAAAGCGAGTATAAATAAACAGTGAGAGGTACTTGTAGTGCTGCCATGTTGCTGTTACTCCTCCGTTAACTCACCTACAGAGGTATAAATGTTAATAACCGGCAAACTTTGGCGACCGTCATCATGAATTTGTGTGTATATTTATATACACGGACTAACATTCTGAAATCTTATTAATTCAATTTAGACAGTGACGTGCGGTAAGGTTCATGGCTGTTGAGTCACTGACTCCTTTAGAGTCAGATTTACAAATGTATGAACCCAAAAGAGTAGCTTATTCACTATTCAATCGGCAGCCTGCACATTGACTACTGGTTATGTTTCATATCTCATCAGCATTCAAACACACTCGTACGTAAGGCACATATTTAGCTAAGAACGCTACATTTATAGCGGAAAACGCATTTGCTCCTCACCCTCCATCTGTTTTCAAATTTGCCGTTGCTGTTCCACAATTCATACCCATTCAATACAAATGAGAATATAGAGTGGTGTACAGAAAAAAAACGGATTTCAATTTTGACCTTACTTGAAATATTTAGTTTTTTTTTTTAAGCTTTTAATTCTGATGCTTTAATCGATTTTAATACTGACTGGTCAACAAAAGGATAACAAGAAGAACAAAGGGTTGTTTTATTTAAGGACAAAATTGAGTTGCCCCTTAGTTTGAAACAAACCTTTTAGCTCCGGCGTTGGTCTTCCGTTATTTACCACTTCCTGTTTTGACTGAAAGTCCAATTTTGAGAAATGTATAAGCTTAGATATATAGTCCATTTTTATAGTCGGAACAAAAATTACAAATAAACGGAGCGCTGCAGTGCACTTGACTTTCTGATATGGCTAACTTACTGGCGCCTCGAGAACAGCAGCAGTAGGCAGCTGTTGAGCTCACATGCGCCCCCTTCAGGACGACACGCTAATGTCTGACTCGCCGTGTGCCTTCTCACTGCGGTTTTATGTCCGATCAGCATGACTAAATATGTCACACATTCATTAAAGTTATTAGCCAGACTGTGGAAAGTCAAGGTGTATAATAAACGTGTCTGCACACATTAAATTGGCAATATAGAGAGAGACAGAAACAGGCACGCGCCAATTGCAGACATCAAGCCAGTGCATGATGGAGAGAGCAGTCCGAGGTGAGGTGAGGCTCGTCGCTTCTTGCATTTCTCCCCCATATTTGAACAGAAAATACGCAAATTCAGCGATTTTGACTATAAAAAGGATCAAAATTATTGACATCATATAGAAAACAAATTTATAGCACAGACCAGTGGACACATTTATTGTATGTTATCAGTATTATTATTTTTTTTTACTTTTCATGATGACACCTGTCTCCCCTGACAGCACGTCCCTGAATACAGATGATACATTTAGAGCAAGCAATGTATCTTTTACATTAAAATGTGACAAACTCTTTATTTCTAATGCTAAAGCCCAATCTAGTAATGCCCGGTAATGAGTACAGAGAAGTTAATAGTCTGGTCAGTGTCACAGCCTCACAGCTCCAGCAGAATGAATTTGAACCTCAGCCTGTTTATGATTTTAAGTGTTCATGTGTACCCTTTGTGTGTTTTTGCCCTTCCTCTTTCTAAAGATTTTGCAGGTTTAATGGACTGGCAAGTCTGACATGACTTGTGTTTGTGGACACAGATGTGAGTGTAGCCTGTGATGGCCCATCGTGGGTTCCCGTATCCCCGTGTGTTTTACTCGTGTTTGCTTTTTACTGTGTTGTGGTTGTGAGGTGAACGCCAAGTCCCATATGATGGCCATTATTATGCTGAGCCCAACTGGACTTTGTGGGTCTCCACTGGGCACTCTTAGGTGAACACCAATGCCAGGCCTGGCATTCTTCTTCTAGATAAAGGCCTCTTTGATTTAATTAGAATGTTCATGAGGGTCAGTAATGAGTTTTTTTTTTTTTTTTTTTTACTGCCCCCTCCCACCCTTATGGTTGCCCACAGCAAATTAGTTTTATCAGAAGCACAAACCTCCAGAGTTCTGAAGATGACTGAGCCACCCAAGGTCTCCACCGCTCCAGGGTCACTGTACTGGTAGGAGCTGCCATTTAATAGGAGTTTATTACTGTGTTAAATATTATTCATGATTTTATGTGTTTTTAGGGAATGTTTACTTCTATAAGGTGTACCAAACAGAGCTGAGGTTCTGTTTTAGGGCTTATTAAAAGTAAAGTCTGCAAACACTCATTGAGACTCCTATCTTGTAAGTGCAGTCCTCCATTGTTAAACTTTTTCTAGACAGTTTTATTTATTTTTTATTTGTGGACCATTTGTGATTTTTATTGTCGGATACACACAATGACCACTCTTTGGTATAAATTCCTGTAACTGCTTTAGAGTCACCGTCGGCCTCTCGTTAGCCTCTCTTACCAGTGTCCTCCTCGTTCTTCCATCCATTTTAGAGGGTCGTCCTGTTCCGGGAGGGTCCTAGTGGTACCAAACACTTTCCACTTCTTGATTATGAACTTCTCTGTGCGCTCCTAGGGATTGATGAAGCCTTTGAGTTTATTTTTGTATTCATCTCCTGACTTGTGCCTGTGCACAACTTTATCTCTGAGATCTTCTGACTGTGCCTGACCACCCAGAGTTGATTGTTGGCTTTCAGTTGCACTTCCAAGCACTGGGATGCCATGGAAATAGCTGAACAAATCGGAATGATTGCAGCTGATCACCGGTGGGAGCCAATTAGCTTGGTGTGCAATGGAGAAGGAGATTAGTTACACCTGATTGAGTCTACGAGGACTTTTTAGAAGGAGCTGATCCTTTAACCATCTCAGAAACAATTTAGAAAAAAATAAATAAAAACCAGAATTACTATTATATCTTTTCACTTGGCTGTTACAAGTTGTATTGAGTAAATACAGATGGAGAAATATTTTTTTAGTTGTGTCTTCTCTTCAGGCTGCAAATCAACAAAATGTGAATATTTTGACGGGTCTGATTCTTTTCTGTACCCACTGTAGCTCTGTTACAGTTAAACAGAACAAACCACTTTGAAATGTTTAGTGGGAACAAAGGGTTTGATAAAATCAATGACTACAATCAAACGGTGTGATTGCCTCAGGAGGCAACTAACTGGAGGAATGGCTCCATTTTAATATTTTTTTTTCTTTGTCAGTGACGATGCAAAGGTTTTTGTCCAACCTGCACCAAGTAAGTAGAAGGTAAGCCTCATCAGCGACACGTGTCAATGTAAGCTAGCAAATCCATTATTCCACCTTCTGCCATCTTTTGTTGCAGGCTGCGTGTTCTACCAGATTTACGTTCCTCTTTTATTCTCCCCATCTTGACATGCGTCTGTTTCTTAACACAATCCTGAGGTCTTCCTTGTATAAACATTTCAAAAAGATAACTAACACAATTCTGGGACCCAAACAGTACGTCTGTGTTTCATCCAAGTAGTGAGTACTGCTGACTGGGATTAATTCCATCATTAAGGTCAGCAGGATTCACAGCTTGAATTAAACACACAGACATACTCTTTGGGTCCCAGTATTGTGTTGGTGTAACAGACAAGACCCCACTTAGAGGAGGTCTGCACCAGGGATCTTCTTGAAGTCCTTAACTCTTTGATCTGATTATGGATGTGCTGAGTCATGAGGTAAAAGATCAATTCCCCCCCCAGTGTGTGTTTTTTGCTGATGACATTGTGTTTTGTAAAACCAGAAAGGAGGAAATCAGAAGAATGAAGAAGAGCTTTGGAAGATGGAGGGTTGAAGATAAAAAGGAAGAAGACTGAATATCTGAGGTTTAATTTTGATTAGGATTCAGATGTTAGCCTGCAGGGAGAGCAGTTGAAAAGAGGGGATACGTTTAAATATCTAGGATGAGTGGTAGTCCAAGATTTAGAATTAGAGATAACTCAGAGTGCAGTGTGGATGAACACATGGAAGAAGTTATCAGGAGTGTTGTGTGATTGAAGAAGGTGAAGGTTTAACTTAAGGCAGTGGTAAGACCAGCAATGAGGTCTTGAGCTGAGACATGGTGGGCAGTATAGGGAGCTTGGAAGAAGAAGTGAGTTGTGGCAGAATTGAGAATGTTGAGATGGATGTGTGGAGTTACAAAAAAGAACAGAATAAGAAATGAGAGAATCGGTGTGCAACAAAAATGGGAGAGAAATCTACTAAAGTACAGGAAAAAAGGTTGAAATGGTATGGACATGTGATGAGGAGAGACAATGCATATGTGGGAAAAATAGTGATGGGAATGGAAATACAGGGGAAGAGAAGGAGGCCAAAGTGTAGGTGGATGAATAAAGTAAAAGAAGATGTGGAGGAAAAGGGTCTAACTGGGGAGGGGGTGCAATACTGAGCTGTTTGGAGAAGGTTGATCAAACACATCAACATCATATAAAGTGGGAAAAGATGAAGAGGATAAGGAAGAAGAGAATACTGCTGACCCCTCCAACTGTGTGAGGTGGTCTTCTCTTCCAGTCTGTTGGACCTTCACTGCACTCCAAATTTTGTTTGCCATCTGAATATTTGATATGAGAGTGATGAGTCACTGTTAAGGTTTACATCAAGTCAGGCATTTTAAAACATTAACTGTGAAATGCAAATGTCGCACTTTTGATCCAATTAAATCCTTTTTCTTTTTTCACAGAGAGATAGAAAAAGCTGCTGTTCAGATTACATCTAGATGGATATAAAAAAGGAGACGTATGAGGCTGCCATAAATACCAGAGAAACAATGGCTGTAAACATTAAGAAGGAGGAGTGTGAGTGGGAGTCCATCCACCCTCAACAGGAGAGTCTCTGCATTAAGGAGGAGGAGGAGGATTGTGAGACAGGGTTAGTGAGCATTAAAGAAGAGGCTGAAGAGACATCTGTTAGCATTGAGACAAACATTTGTAAAAGTGTGCAGAATGTCAAGGAAGAGGACCATCAGTGTGGGGATGAAGATGGAGCAGTGACCGGGTTAGTCTCCTCTCCCAGCAGACACTGTGCATCATCAGAGCCTTCTGTCCTTGAGAAGTCTGAATCTTCACAACCTGACACAAAGAGGACCGAAGACCCTTCATCTGTTAGGATTGAGGAAGATGAACCGGCATCTACAAATAAGGCAGAAAAGAGTAAGTGAAAAATAAGTTTTAGGGTTGGGGGGATTATGGGCCTGAAAGGGAGGTCTTGTACTTTTTTATGAGGAACACTGAAATGCAGTTAAAGGAGTGTGTTAAATTGTGTGTTTAATGTCCTTTGAGAGTTCATCTCTGTAATGTTGTAAGGTTTAGCAACTTGCTGCTCTCGCATTGTAGCTGTAAATTTGTTCAAACACTCCAAGCCTGTCCTCAGTAAAAAGTGTTGCACAAAAGTAGAATTGTAAGGAACAGCTGGTGAATTGTTTGAAATTCCCTGAATTTCTGCATTAATTTCTCATAACAGTGCAGTCCCATTAACAGACACACATAGTCATCTTAAACTAATAACACCCAATTGTTAGTCAGATGGTGTCAGCCGTGAGCTCTTTAATTTTAGGAGGAATGAAAACAAACCCACTGGGCCAGTTGGCATTTCTCACTCTGCCTTCATGAGCCACTGGGAGATGTGGAAATACAAGCTTCATACTGGAAATTGTCACACAAGTGCCCTTTCTTTTGGTAGCTCCAACTGGTTCAATTTAGAGATCACTTTGTTATTCGCATTTGTCGAGTTATCATGTAACGTTGATCTATCCTATCTATTCAATAAATAAAATTAAAACTGGCTCTGTGGGAAATGACGTTTGGTCGTTGTGGTTTACCTGCAGTGTTGAGATAAACACTTGATGTGTTTCCTTTCCAGCTGCACCTCCTAGGCCTGGCTTGGGTAGGGTGGGCTGTGTGACCCCCAGAGCAATGTCTGGAGATTTCTGTATGATTTTTGGCAAAACGTTTTATTTGTGTAATTTTGACCATAATCTTGATTGTAACTTAAATTGGTTTTATTAATGATGAGTGAAACAGCAGAGTATCCTGCTTACAGTTTTGTGAAATTTATGCCAAAATTAATTTCACATGCAAAACTCAAAGGCCTGCGGTGGGTTGGCACCCTGCCCAGGATTGTTTCCTGCCTTGTGCCCTGTGTTGGCTGGGATTGGCTCCAGCAGACCCCCGTGACCCTGTGTTCGGATTCAGCGGGTTGGAAAATGGATGGATGGAAACTCAAAGGCACTGAAAGGAATTCCTAACTATCCACACAAATTCAATTTTTGAACAAACTTCTGACTCATGACTAGCGAGTGCTTTCCATTTTGGATTTGTTTGTAAATAAAACGCACGAGATGAAAGGATGCAGTCGCCATATCTATGTATTGAAATGTCACCATTATGAAACTCTCGCAACATTATTACCACAACTGTATTTTAGCCCACAAATCACCCAGGGGGTGCCACAGTGGGCTGTAACGGGGCCCGTTATTTGAACAGTCCTCCACCCTTAGATTCCATAAGAAGATAAAATAAAACTTGCAAGGTAACCCTTGTAGGGGAAAGATGGATGAAATGTTGGGAAGATCAATTCAGGGAGAGACCCCCTTCCAGGTAGGTTGGGTATGCAATGGGTGGCATTAAAACGGGGGTAAAAAGAAATGCACAAAACTGACCATAAGTGACCCTCCATGTCCAATCTATCAGATCTACAGTGCAACATTACAAACTACTTACCGTGTTCTCGCACACCACTCCTCGCCAAGTGCAGGCCCGAGCGTCGCAACAACTCTTAACACAAAATGTAAGAATACCGTAGATGATAGCACTCAATAAGTACAGAACTATCAAAATACGAGGTTACAAACTCAACTGTGGCAATAGCTGTAGTAATACAAATAATGAAAATAAAATCATCTTAAAGGAGTACTTACCTTAACATCAACTCTCAGGACCTTTTACTTTGTTTCTGGCCCAACCAGGGCATCCAAATAAATAAACAGTTCTTGCCTAAAATATACATTTGTCATGTCAGCCACACAGTGAGTGACTCGTTGAAGAGAAGTTGCGCAATCTTTCCATTAGCGTTCATGAGAAGTCTTAACTTTACGTTGTCTTGTTAATGCGCTTTGGTGCAAGTCGTGTTCAGAGCTGGGAATGCATGTTCTCAATGGTGTCGATGCCCACGTTACAGGCTTGACATCTGACGACAGCTTCACCTTGGATAATTCGTTTGCTCTCATTTGTTCACACAGGAAAAGAATGAGATGGAAGGAAGCAGTTGCCACATCCTTTTTCTTTAGACAACACTATTAGTTTTCACGATTAAGTAACAGAAACAAGTGATCTTGAAGGAGTAATTTACATTGACTTATGTGGCTGACGCCTTTATCTGAGGCGACCTACAATGTTTAGGATGCCACTGGTTCCATTTCGTTTTGTTTTGGAGTATGGGCACGCCAAGTGACTTGCTCAGGGACAGTCGAGGGATTTGAACCCACAACCTCCAAAACTCTTTGCCACTACACCACACTACCTGCTTACTATAAGACTGTGCATAGCGGCAAGTAGAACATAAAATAACTGCAAGTTTCTGGCCTTAAAACATAACAAAAAAACAAAATGGTGACCTTAACAATGAGATCGGTGATATCATATCGGCTGTACTTTAACTAAATCGGCATAGCGCGGCTACAAACCCACTTCACTAAGTCTCACCAGCACCCGGACTTTACAGCCCAGCAGCTCTTATCCGGTGGAGTTTTGCCCATCACTGTAGTGTTAACACACTAGACAACTGATGAGATGTTGTACCAGTTGCCAAAAGAAAACAGTACTAGGGTGTTGTACCATGTTAGCCATTATGAATGTAGTGAGAAGTCAAGCAGAATGACCCCTTTGATTGGTTAACTAAAAAGATGACAATACGCAAGCTTTCGAGGCCCCTTCTTCAGGCAGGATGTAATACAGAGACTAGAGTTCTCGCTGTTTATATACACACACTAGGACAAGTAACAACATTGGAAAACCTTCAAGTGAGACATCTTAGATACAGTTTCTGTATTACATCTTGCCTGATGAAGGTGCCTCGAAAGTTTGCGTATTGTCATCTTTTTAGTGACCCAATAAAAGTGGTCATTTTGCCAGACTTCTCACTACAAAAGAAAACAAGATGTTGATTTTTATGGAGACCTTTATTAAGTGCACCTATGAAGTGAAGGCCAGTGCTTTGTACTGCATATTACATTTGATACGCTGGTTTGATTTGATAGTGCTGCTTTTGTGCAGAGTCAATGAGGAAGCATATTGAAGGCTGCATGATGATCAAAGTTAGCAGGAGAAAGTTCAAATACTGTGTTTTGTCAGCTGCAGCTGCGTGATTGGAGGAAAAAGGAGCTGCCATTTAAGCCGTTAAAGTAGTTTATATAATGACAGGGCAAAACATTTCACTTCTTTACGCCAGCTAGTGATTGCTTATCTTCTGCAGCTCACTCGACATTATCCTTTTGGAGAAGCTTTTATAATAACTGCTTTTAACCAGGATGTGGATGGGATCCTTGTTGAACCCTCAGCATCAGTCCGTAATTTGGGTGTCACCTTTGATCAGCTTCTTACTTTCCAACCACACATTAGCTCAATCGTACAGACAGGTATTTTTCATCTCCGTAACATTTGCTCATCTGCATTCTTTCCTCGTTATGAAGGATACTGAAACACTCATTCATACTTTCATCATCACTACCTGCCTGGACTATTGCACTGAATTGTTTTATGGCCTCCTGACTAAATATATCATTAGATTACAATATGTTCAGAATTCTGCTGCTCGTTTACTTACACACAATGATGACTCTGCTCACATCGCTCCTGTCCTCTATGATTTGCATTGGTTACCAGTTTCTTCAAGAGTCAGATATAAAATTATCCTTCTCACCTTTAAAGCCCTTCATGGTTTAGCCCTCATTATCTGTCTGAGCTGCTGCTTCCTTGCACTCCTGCCTGTGCATTGTGATCATCGGACGCTAACTTACTCACCGTACCTAAACACAGGGTAGTAACTACGGGGGGGGGCAGAGCTTTCAGAGTGATAGCCCATAAAATTTCGAATGCAGTCCCTCTCGGCCTTCGTGAGAAAGAATCTATTATTAACTTCAAACTCCTGTTAACACTCATTGAAAAGATGTGCTTTTATTTCCTGTATGTAATTTCTACTGTCATGTTAATGTGTTTATTGAATTGTAAAGTGTCCTTGAGTGCATGAAAGGCACTACATAAATAAAAATTATTATTATTAGGATTGTTAAGGCCTGTGTGCTAGTGATGTGCTTAGATGTTTAATGTTGTGGGGTGGTAGAGTTGGCAATGAAGGGTATGCTTTAGAACATTAGAACACTTTAGACGAGAACAGGCCATTCAGCCCAAGAAAGCTCACCGGTCCTATCCACTTAATAACATCAACTCAACTTTTGAAAAATCCCTAAAGATGGTTCTCTGTGTGAAGAATAACTTCCAACTGTGTCCCCGTGTTCTTGATGAACTCATTTTAAAATAACAGTCTCGATCCACTGGACTAATTCACTTCATAATTTTAAACACTTCAATCAGGTCACCTCTTAATTTTTAAAAGTCCCTAAAGTCTTACTGTCTACCACACTACTTGTTCGCTTTTTCCAAGACTCTATCATTCTTTATGTAAAGATAAACTTCCTAATGTTTGTGTGAGATTTCCCCTTAACAAGTTTCCAGCTGTGTCCCCGTGTTCTTGATGAACTCATTTTAAAGTCAGTCTTGATCCACTGGACTAATTCCCTTCATAATTTTAAACACTTCAGTAAGGTCTCCTTTTAATCTTCTTTTGCTTAAACTGTAAAGGCTCAGCTCTTTTAGTCTTCCCTCATAATTCATCTTCTGTAGCCCTGGAATCAGCCTAGTCGCTCTTCTCTGGACCTTTTCTAGTGCTGTTATGTCCTTTTTGTAGTCTGGAGACCAAAACTGCACCTAGTACTCCAGATGAGGCCTCACCACTGTCTTATAAAGCTTGAGCAGAACCTCCTGTGACTTGTACTCCACACATCAAGGCGCTATATAACCTGACATTCTGTTAGCCTTCTTAATGGCTTCTGAACACTGTCGGGAAGTCAATAGCTTAGAGTCCACTATGACTCCTAAATCCTTCTCATAAGGTGTACTTTCAATTTTTTGACCCACATTTTTACTTCCTATTTGTAATACTTTACATTTACTGACATTAAATTCCATCTGCCACAAATCTGCCCAAGCCTGTATGCTGTCCAAGTCCTGATGTAATGATATAACTGATTCCAGATTATCTGGTAATCCACCTGTCTTGGTATCATCTGCAAACTTAATCAGCTTGTTACTTATACTCCTGTCTAAATTCCTAAATAAATATGGGCAAGACCTGCCAAGATCGGGATGTCCCTCCAAGATTGCTGAGAAGACAAGTTGAAAACTGGTCAGGGAATCTACAAACAGGCCTACAGGCAGTCTGGAAAATATATTAAAATGCATTATACAGATGTCAGATTGGGTCTCTCTATGCTATTATGAGTTGTATGACCATTTCTAGTTGTACCTGCCCACAGGCAGTGCATGTGCTCGTCAATATCAAGCTGTACTTCCAAATATGATCCATTTGCGCTCCAATACAGTGGTGTGAAAAACTATTTGCCCCCTTCCTGATTTCTTATTCTTTTGCATGTTTGTCACACAAAATGTTTCTGATCATCAAACGCATTTAACCATTAGTCAAATATAATACAAGTAAACACAAAATGCAGTTTTTAAATGATGGTTTTTATTATTTAGGGAGAAAAAAAATCCAAACCTACATGGCCCTGTGTGAAAAAGTAATTGCCCCCTTGTTAAAAAATAACCTAACTGTGGTGTATCACACCTGAGTTCAATTTCCGTAGCCACCCCCAGGCCTGATTACTGCCACACCTGTTTCAATCAAGAAATCACTTAAATAGGAGCTGCCTGACACAGAGAAGTAGACCAAAAGCACCTCAAAAGCTAGACATCATGCCAAGATCCAAAGAAATTCAGGAACAAATGAGAACAGAAGTAATTGAGATCTATCAGTCTAGTAAAGGTTATAAAGCCATTTCTAAAGCTTTGGGACTCCAGCGAACCACAGTGAGAGCCATTATCCACAAATGGCAAAAACATGGAACAGTGGTGAACCTTCCCAGGAGTGGCTGGCCGACCAAAATTACCCCAAGAGCGCAGAGACGACTCATCCGAGAGGTCACAAAAGACCCCAGGACAACGTCTAAAGAACTGCAGGCCTCACTTGCCTCAATTAAGGTCAGTGTTCACGACTCCACCATAAGAAAGAGACTGGGCAAAAACGGCCTGCATGGCAGATGTCCAAGACGCAAACCACTGTTAAGCAAAAAGAACATTAGGGCTCGTCTCAATTTTGCTAAGAAACATCTCAATGATTGCCAAGACTTTTGGGAAAATACCTTGTGGACTGATGAGTCAAAAGTTGAACTTTTTGGAAGGCAAATGTCCTGTTACATCTGGCGTAAAAGGAACACAGCATTTCAGAAAAAGAACATCATACCAACAGTAAAATATGGTGGTGGTAGTGTGATGGTCTGGGGTTGTTTTGCTGCTTCAGGACCTGGAAGGCTTGCTGTGATAGATGGAACCATGAATTCTACTGTCTACCAAAAAATCCTGAAGGAGAATGTCCGGCCATCTGTTCGTCAACTCAAGCTGAAGCGATCTTGGGTGCTGCAACAGGACAATGACCCAAAACACACCAGCAAATCCACCTCTGAATGGCTGAAGAAAAACAAAATGAAGACTTTGGAGTGGCCTAGTCAAAGTTCTGACCTGAATCCAATTGAGATGCTATGCATGACCTTAAAAAGGCGGTTCATGCTAGAAAACCCTCAAATAAAGCTGAATTACAACAATTTTGCAAAGATGAGTGGGCCAAAATTCCTCCAGAGCGCTGTAAAAGACTCATTGCAAGTTATCGCAAACGCTTGATTGCAGTTATTGCTGCTAAGGGTGGCCCAACCAGTTATTAGGTTCAGGGGGCAATTACTTTTTCACACAGGGCCATGTAGGTTTGGATTTTTTTTTCTCCCTAAATAATAAAAACCACCATTTACAAACTGCATTTTGTGTTTACTTGTGTTATATTTGACTAATGGTTAAATGTGTTTGATGATCAGAAACATTTTGTGTGACAAACATGCAAAAGAATAAGAAATCAGGAAGGGGGCAAATAGTTTTTCACACCACTGTAGATTTGGAAAAACAGAAAAGAAAAAAATAAACACAAGCTGATTAAAATCACAGCTCTTGAAATTTAAAAAATAAGTTATATCAAAGGGTGATTTATCAAAATGAAATTCATTTATCGTACAGCTCTACTCCTGACTGGTCACCCATAGATAACTTGTCTAAGCGGAGGTGTCAGACACAGAACAGTCCATGACAGTCACAGCTCAATCAAACAAGAGCTTTGCCCCTACAACCAGGCCTGTGAGTGCACGGTGGTTCATGTAGTCCAGTCTGACAAAGTCAAGTGGAGCCACTCTGTGCGCTCACAGGGCAGAAGATGAGAGTTGAAGGTAATGACAGTTGGGTATCAGCAGGAGTAGGATGTGTCTATGTATAAAAGACCTTGAGGAAGACAGCTGGCTAGTGGCACATGAAGCGTTGCAAGTTCAAAAACAGAGCCTGTTAAAGCCTATTGATGCACTCCTTGTGTGAACTTGGAGCTCCGGCTCTTGGAAGAGGCCAAAAATACCCACAAGATTCAGTGAGACTTGTCTTTGCACGCAGCATTGGCTCGGAAGCAAACTCCTCAAATGAAATGTGAACTCGCTCTTAGTCTGAAGCTGTCTCACTGAAGAGTCTTGAGGTGGGTGTGTGGGTGCTCTGAACTTTGAGTTTCCTGTACTTCAGGGGTCGGCAACCTTTCAGCGGTGTCGTGCCGACACTGTTACAATGTTATTCCATGTGCCAACATAATTCTACCAATTTTGCCATATATATATATATATATATATATACACACACACATACTGAGTATACATAAAATATATGTTGTCGTACCTTGTATAACTGAATAACCTTTATGGCACAATAACAATTCAATACATTTATGGTCACTACGGATTTGGACTTAATAATCTTCATGTGGGATAAGGCTGACTCGCATAAATAAGTAGAGCCGAATAATGCACTCAAGGAGGTAGCACATTTCCTCATGTTTGGGTTCTTTTCCTCTGTGAGTAAGTTCCAAAACTGTCCTTGGGCCCCAGACTTCAGCTGAATGTCACCCTGCAGTGTCAAAATCTCATCCTCCACTGTAGAGGAGTTTTAGGTGAAACAGTGTTGCAATTTTTGATGTGGGTGAATCGCCCTCAACATCTTCCCTAAATGGATAGCACTTAAATGTAGCGATTGGCTCAAGTAAAGCCGAGTCTTGAAACTGTCTGTCAAAGTCTGACAGACAATTTTCAATCTGCTCTGTGTAGCGTATGCGGTCAAGTTGTGCACGCGCCTTTCATTGCGTCTCCAGCTCTTACGCGAGGTTTTGAATGTTCCCCAAATCATGGCACTGCCGCTTTGAGGACAGATGTTGCATTTTTCATTTGAAAGCATTAACTGAGCTAATCATATTGACCATGATGGTTTTGTCTTTTCCTTGCAGCTGTAAATTAAGCTCATTCAACATGTTGGTCATATCGGGGGGGAAAAAAATGCCAAGTCTAGTGGCCATTGATCGTTATTAAGTTGCTTGTATTCTTCATGTTTAATGACAAGGAGAAACTCCTTTACCTCCGGCCAGGGGTCTCGAAATCTCAGCAGGAATTTCTCTCTAGCCATCTGCCTCAACGAAGGCCTCTTTTATCATCTCTCCATCTTGGAAGGACTTCTTCTGCTTAATGATCGAGTGACTCACCCGGAACGACGCCTCGGTGTGTCTGCCTTTGCTTTTGAATTCAGCCGAGTGAAAAATGACGGCTGTCCAATTAACTGAGATTTTAGTTCCCTCTCCTTTCTCTTTCTCAGATCGCTTTTCGTAAGGAAATCAGTTTTGTAGTTTTTATGAAGAGTTCGAAAGTGCCTTTCCACATTTTCCTTCTTTGGAATAGCAGTGATAAATTGACAAATCAGACAAATGCACTTCAGTTGTGATATTGTGAGAAAAAAAATCCTCTTCCAATTCCACATCCAGCCCATACCCTCCCCAAACAATTTTTTTTTTTTAAAAATCCCTTTTTTAGTCGATATAAATTGGAAGGCTAACTAGATTACAGCCAGAGTTTTGCAGTAGCTCATGCGTTTGATCGTGCGTGCGGGATGACCAGCGTGTTAGAAGAAAAGAGATCTCAGACTGGCCACCCTGTTTGTCAATCAAGTGGCAAATGCCATAGGGAGGATAGATGATAGACTAACGTTTAAAAAAATTTCGATCTACCTGCACTACCTTTCCAATCTACTGGTCGATCACGATCAAAGTGTTGGGCACCCCTGGTCTAAATAGACCAAATTCAAGACCCTAATGATAATACCAGGACACTGTAAGGAGCTCAGTCCACACACTTACTCATACCTGTCATGGTGGCAGACCTTGGAGTCACTGGAGGACGTGAACAGCATGAAGATCAGGAAATGGGCCTGTCATGTAATGTTAGAAGGAGAATCTGCTGCTGTGACTGAAATGAACCAAAAAGATGTCGGCCACCAGTCTGTGATTAATGACAACTACAGAGAGAGTGTGCTACAGCGGCTTGTGTTAATGGCAGAGTTCAGTAGCTTTGCTCATTTACCTTTTTTAGTTTAATTTATTAACTGAGGAGAGACTTGGAGTGCTTGAAGCTACCAGCTAGAATGCTATGACTGAAGGAATACACGAACACATCAATGTCATAAAATTTGCAGTGAGATGACACATTTTGATTTGACTGGCGTTAATTAATCATGACAGTACACATCTATTAACAATAGAATGGGAAGAATAAATGTCACCGGAGTGTCTCCAAGCTGACCAGTCCTGGGGCCTCATGTATAAACGGTGCGTACGCACAGAAATGTTGCGTACTAACATTTCCACGCTCAAATCGCGATGTATAAAACCTGAACTTGGCATAAAGCCACGCACATTTCCACGGTACCTCATACCCTGGCATACACAATTTCTCCGCTCGGTTTTGCAGACTGGCGGCACCCAGCATCAAAGCAGTGCTACTGTTCCTGTGTGGTCACCCTTTCTTTCTTAGATCCACATTCCTGACGTGGCTTTATAAATACACTGAAATTAACTGCATATTGTTTATTAGTGTAATGCATCTGATTGTAATTAACCTGTAGCAATATAATGGTCCAGGGAATAGCCATAGTATTCCAAATACCATAACTGCTTTAGCGTTGTTACGCTCACTGCATGTTCTTTCAGCTGCTCCCATTAAGGGTTGCCACAGCGGATCATCTTTTTCCATATTACTCTCACTGCACCACTCGGAGTATTTATATCACTGTATCTGAGTGGGGAATCACAGCAGCAGCTGATTGGAAAGGAAATTATCGGTGTACAGTTTCAAGTACACACTACCTCTGCCACGGCAAATGCGTCAAAGCCTTTCCTGTACGGACCTCGCGTTTCAGAAACAGTTTCATTCCAAGAACTCTAAACGCACTCAATCAGTCCATCAAGTGCTCCTTGTAGAACTGTAAATTTGCACTACAGTTATAATATTGCACAACCTGCGCCACTTTATAAAGCGCATATGATGACGATATCATTTTTAAGATGAAATGCAGCAGAATATGTTGCTTATAGTATACAGGTAAAACTTTAACTTCATTTAAATAATCTGTATTGTTAATAATTAAACATGTGAGGACACTGTGCCGCAGCGCTAGCTAGTTCACGGATAGCTCCTGCCTTGCGCTGTATTATTTCTAGTGCTGACGTGACACTGGAAGGATAGACGGATAGAATAATTAAACATGTACTACGAAGAAATTTCAATGTTCCTTAAAAGTTTTGAAGAATCGGCGTTTTAAGCTTACAGATGGCTTAACGTCTATTACAGAGCTGATTGTGTGGCGATTGGGTTTTTGGAGAAAGAAAAGTAAGGACAGGAATTGGAGGTTAGTACGTTTGAAAGAGACAGTACTGCTGTGATAAATTGTCATTGAAGGTCGCACATGGCGCAGCAAGCCTCTTGCGTGAGACATGAACCAGCACTGCGCCACCGTGTTCCCATGTTTAATAACATGCTTTCATTCCTATCATCATGAAAAAGATATCACGTATGCATCTCAGTATTTTAATTATTCGGAGAGCTGTAATATCACGAATGCAATGAATTCTGTGTCCTGTCGGAGAAAGAGAAAGAACGGAAGCACGTAGTGATTCACACACACAGAGCACATAGAAGATCAAATACAGAACAAAGCATTTAACGTGCTACTCGAGAAACTAGTAAAATAAACGATTTTAAGATGAAGTTTATGATGTTCTACTTTAATGGCAAAATAAACTACGTGATTAAAGTGGAAATTTCGAGATTAAAGTTGACATTTTGTGCTTTTTTCCCCACTGTGTGCCTATTTTTTTTGTCTGTACCCTAATAAGCTTTCATATGACACAAAGACGGTGGGCTACGACTTGCCTTATCACACCGACATTGATATGTGACAACTTCTTTTTTTATTTCGGGCACTGTGCAATTTTGTGAACTTGATCTTTCGAGTTTTTCCGACACTCTATCACTCGATCAGCTTCCTTTTGTTGATTATACCACTGTTTAAACCAACAAATAGTACGTTTTTCCTTTGCCTCCACTTGGTATTCACTGAAATTCTCATATTTTCCCCTGTGCTTTTCCCATTGTCTTTTCACAAAAGGCTATTTATATTGATTTGCATATTCAAAGAGGCGTAATTCTGGGAGGAGTTGGGGCGGGACAGAAGGCGCGTGCACGTGCGTTACTTTTCACGCAAGTCGGGATTTATGTAGTAGAACACCGTGAAAGTTTGCGTGCGCACAGATTCCTGCATCTGGATTTTTCTGTGCGTACGCACAATCCCGCTTTTGTGCTTACGCCATGTTATAGTGTGAGTTCTACGCACGGCGTTATACATGAGGCCCCTGGTTTCATCTGCCACTCCCTATCTGAGCAGAAACAAATAACTGTGGGGATTCTGGTTTTCTCTTCTTTTTTTTTTTCCAGACCACCGCAGCTCCTGTAGGCCTGTGCATGAATAATTCATTAATAATAATAATTCATTACATTTATATAGCGCTTTTCTCAGTACTCAAAGCGTTATCCACACAGGGAGGAACTGGGAAGCGAACCCACAATCTTCCACAGTCTCCTTACTGCAAAGCAGCAGCACTACCACTGCGCCATGAATACACCACCTTGTTAGTTCCTCTGTTTTTCTGAGGGAATTTAAAAAAGCAATTCAGACATATGCTTTGGAAACAAGTGGCTTTGGTCAAAGTGCAGAGCAATGTTGGTGATCATTAAAGGGTGCATTTCACATGTTTGGGGTAATAATGATGATAATAATAAAACATTTTGTTTATAAAGCACCTTTTCCATGCTCAAGGCACTTCCTTTGGTCTCAGAATGAACAGCAGGGTACATAGAAATTGGATACAAATATTTTCTGCAGAACACTAAAACAGATAGATACAGGATAAACTGTAGCAGGACTACATTGTAGTAATAGTGTTGTCAGTGTTAGTACTAAGTGCGTCTTGTTTCCATCGTCCCGTTTGCTGTTTATGTGTGTGTCAGTGAATGTCATCCCCGTAAAGGGGGACGGATGATGGAAAGAGACCGCAGCCCCAAATTGGAAAACACCTGTTAACGATCAATTACATCCGGCAGTACTATTTAAGCAATCAGGAGGAAACGAGGAGAAGAGAGAAAAGAAAGGAGACTATTTTTCACCACCACGAACCAACTTACTTGCTGTTTTCCACATCGTGCTTTTGCACTTGTTTGTTTTCATTCCGCCGACTGTCTTCTGTCCCTCATCACCAGAGACCCTGGGGTCGGATTACATCATCCACCACGCAGTGAGGTTGCTCCATTTGCGGGAAACTCAAACAAATCACTTATCTCTCGTACAGTCATCCGTATTCAGGACAGTTTTTATACCCGGACTCTAATTCACAATCGTCAGCATTTTCGTATCCATTTATTTGTATTCATGTTTTGTGTTATATGTTACTGGGACAAGGGAGGGTTTTGTTATTTTATTTATATATACTAGGGGGCTTCGCTCGCCAAACCCCTGTATTTGGTTTTCTGGATACACACTTTTAAGATTTTTCTTTTTCTTTGAATTGTTGCTATCTCATTAGTTTCACTTTTATTTCAGAACTTCTGTAAAAACAATATTTGTAATCTTGCGAGTCCCAATATGCTGAATCTTTTTAATGAGGTCAGGACAGGTTTCTCTGTTTGGAATTTCAGCACAGACAAAACGATCTACATCATCAGCAATTAATATTTTTTTTTTTACAAAGTAAAAAAGTAAGTAGAGTTCTGCATTGGACTCCTGTCTGTAAAGTCGTGCTATTTTCCTCTCACAGTTCCAAAAGTACATGTGGTTACCAAGGTGATACCCCAGCTTTTGTCTAGGTTTTTGTACAAGGGCTAGACAGAACGTTTTTGACTCCTGGGGTAAATTTACTACACTATCTGCAATAGTGTAGTAATTATTGTGCAAAACCAAAGTTAGACTGGTGCATAGTTAAATGAGGCAGTTTGTTTGTTTGCGCTACTGCGATCTTTACTTTCTTTTTTTATATTTTCTAATTTTCCTACTTTCATATCCTTTAACTTTCTCCACATGTATATAGCGCCAACGTTTTGTTTTTCCTTTGAGCCTTTCTAATTTCACTGGTTTCATAGTCTCTAACCTGCTCTGCATGTGTTTAGCGCCAACGTTTGTAAACGTCTCTATGAAGCTCTACTTTGTCTTTTACTCACTGTCATTTAACTCTGAGCTGGATTGGATGTGCTTTTTTTTCAATTCCTCTTGTTCCGGGCTGTCTTACGTGACATTCTGTCAAAGCATCGGCTAGTTGCTTTCAAACACCATAATTCTGGGTTGTGCCATGGAGTTGAGCGTTTAAAGGAAACCTCCTTATGTTTTAAATGAGCTGTTTCAAAGAAGGGCTAAGTTATAGTAGTCAACAAGAGTGTCTAGTGTGGATGGAATAGGGGAAGACGGAAGAATATCAGCAAGGATAAAAGCACAGATATCTTTAAGGCTTCTGAAAGAGATTAGATGTTAACAATTCAGAGGAGGGAGACGGTGAAAAGTACTCGTTTATGGTCAGAGTCCCAAATCACTGCTGTTGCCGACACATAAGCCAGATGTGACCACCAGAGTGAGTAGGAAAATCAACTTGTTGCACCAGGTCGAAACAGTGTAGCAAAGACAGGATTTTAATTTCAGAGCTTACATGTAGTAAAGTCAATATGGATGTTGAAATTACCAAGAAGAATGAATCTCTGGGAAATTGTGTCAATTGTGATTCTATTGATGTTTAACTCCGATCCAACAATTACTGTGACCCCCTCCACCTTATTTTGAGCTGTGAGCCTCTGTGAAGTAAATGTATGTGGAGGGTGTCACCTCCATTAGAGATATAAATTTGTTTGGTTTTTGCCAAGTTTCTGTTAAGCATAGCATATCAAGGTTGGAGTCTGTAATGAATTCTGATAGCACGGATGCTTTACCAATAAGAGATCTCGTGTCAAACAATGCAACATTAGATGATGAGGGTTCGTTGTGCACAGATCCATAACCAGAGTTTATTTTAGTGTATTGCAAATTTGGCACACTGACACTCTTAGTTCCGTAACCATGAGAAGAACGGTGTATTTCTGAACAAATGTTGCTGTTGAATTTACCACTCTCAGCCTGGCAGTGGCAGCATCCTGACCTACAATGCCAATATGTTGGGCACCACACTATACCAGTGCCTTTTAAGACATTCCAGTCTGACCATTTCCTCTGGACAAACTATTTAATTTGCAGGAGTTTATCACTGGGAGAATTTCTACATCGTAGAAAGCCAATACTTATCTGACAGCAGTAGAGCACACTTAAGAGGTGCAGCACAGTGGAGAAGGTGAGGCGGGTGGGGTGGCACAGATGAGCAGAAGCGGAGACTGTAGAACAAAGATATGCCACTGGAAGACTGATCAATTAAAAAGGTAGGAGATATTATAAGTTCATTACCACAATTGGAAGGTTCCAACATAATGTAACTATAAACATATAATTGTCGGTTTTACAGGTGTGATTGCCTTAGCGCTGCAAACCTGGTGCATGTGAATATCAGATAATTTTTCTGCTTGAAACTCATATAGAGGACATTGACAGCAATCCAGTAAGTCCATTTTAATTAAGAAAACAACATTCTCGATTCCCTTGATCTCAATGATGCAAAGAATAATGTTCACAAATCAGGAAGGTGTGGCCAGTCAAAAGAAAATTCCATCCAGTGAACCAGAAAAAAAATTAAATCACTTGTCCTTGAAGCTGCAAACTTCATTAAGGCAAAGTCTATAAAATTAAATTCAAATTCAATACAGAAAGTACTCAAGTACATCCGTGAAAGGTTGGCTCTCTCACACGTGATCTATTTAGTTGAGTTACCTCAATCTCTTGGCTCCAGTCATCGTATTCATGTGGTGAGTTTTTGTAATACAGAAGGGAAAATTAATAGGTTGGTTGTCTTTCTAAGTGCAACTTAGATTTTACATTTGCTTTTGCTGCTATAACGTTGTTCATAATTTTAACCAGCATTTATTTAATCAGTGAGATGAAAATAACCTTTTATTTTTCCTTTTAAATTTCATACAGGAGACAAACCTCACTGTTGTTCTGCATGTGGCAAACAATTCTGTCACAGGAGTGATCTAAAGAGACACTTCAGAATTCACACTGAAGAATGTGGCCTTCTTCAGACCCACAAAAGAATCCACGCTGGAGAGAAGCCGTACTGCTATACAGAGTGTGGCAAAGAATTCTGTGACAGGACTCATCTACTGAGCCACAAAAAAAATCACACTGGAGAGAAGCCATATTGCTGTTCAGAATGTGGCAGGTGTTTTTCACAAAAGAGCCTCCTCACAAGACACCATACAGTCCACGTAGGAGAGAAGCCTTATTGCTGTTTAGAATGTGGCAAACAATTTTGTGATAAGCGTAGTTCTGAGATCCATGCTAGAAACCACACTAGACCGAAGCCTTTTTGCTGTTTGGAATGCGGCAGACAATTCTCCTACAAGAGTAATCTTCAGACCCACAAAAATGTTCACACAGGAGAGAAGCAGTATTGCTGTACAGAGTGTGGCAAACAATTCCGTTGCAGGAGTAGTCTTCTATGCCACAAAAGAATTCACACTGAAGAGAAGCCATATTGCTGTTTGGAATGTGGCAAACAATTCCGTCATAAGAGTGCTTTTGACATCCACACTAGAATGCACACTGGTGAAAAGCCATATCGCTGTACAGAGTGTGGCAAACAGTTCAGTGACCGGTGTCATCTTCACACCCACCAAAGAATCCACACTGGAGAGATGCCGTTTTGCTGTACAGAGTGTGGCAAACAGTTCCGTTGGAGGAGTAGTCTTGTGAACCACAAAAGAATTCACACTGGGGAGAAGCCATACTACTGTTCAGAATGTGGCAAACTATTCCGTCAAAAAAGTAGTTTTGAGGTCCACAAAAGAATGCACACTAGAAAGAAGCCATAATCACTGTTTGGAATAGTGTGAATGATTCTGTTAGAGGAGGAATCTTTAGTTCTACACTTGATTTCACACTGGAGTGAAGCCATATTGCTTTTTGAAATGTTGCAAATAACTTTGTTACTGTTGTAATCTCCAAAGCTAACAAAAGAATTTTCTGTTGGAGTGACCTTGAAAACACACCAAGGAAATAGAATGGCCTGAGATACCACGCTTAGATCAGCTGTTGACTAAAAGACCACTGGTCCAGATGCCATAGAAGACTTCTGTCTTAAACAAAGTACAGCACTGCAGCAGGATATGGCTGAGTGTATAAATGTGTTACAATCAATGCAGCACTCGTAGATGACACCAAAGTGGCTCACTACAGGAACAACTCTGATTATTAAAATCAGATCAGAGAAAAGAACCCAAAACACATCATCTCATAAACGTGCCTCTCTGACATGTATAAACTCTTCACAGCAGTCTTTGTTAAACTATGGGTCACAACCCAAATTGGGGAATGGACACGGCTGTGGTAGTTTGCCACATGACTGTAGTAAAGTCAGCCAAGTTACTCCAAACACGATGATATACAACCATGTGTTTAGTGAGCAAAAAAACGCTTTTAACTCGTCACAGAGAGCGTTCATGTCTATGGCACGAAAATGTAAAAAAATATTCCCCACAACACCACCTTCCCCATCACAACCATTGAAACAATCAAACTGAGATGACCGTCAAATCAAAGACACGTTTAAGAAAAGGGGGCGAGAGGCCGGAATGACAGAGGAGATTAGTGCTGCACTTCCCTTCACTGCACAGTTAGGAATTTCAAAGAAATGAAGTGAGGTGGTACAAGAGTGTGATGATTTTCAACAAAGGGCGAGTGAATAGGATCAGGGTACGAGTGTTGTGTACTAAAATCCGTTGCAATGGCCATGGTTGTTAGATCATCGTGTGCTCGCCATTCAAAATCTGTAGCAGAGGTGCAAGGAAGAGTCTGCTTTAAGTTTGATGTGCCTCGGGGATGCAGATTAGAACACCATTTTGGTGCTTGGATTAATTTCCATATATTTCCATATAAATCTCAATCTCTTAGTACCGGAAAGACATTCCGGGGACATTCAGCACGATGTCAGTGTGCAGCATTAAACATTTAAAAATGGGCTGTTCACCCAATTGTTCATTAAGGTCTCTCCTATCCCCCTCGTAAAACACTGAAGGTGCATACATTTTTTAGGAATAATTTAGCTACTTTTTTAATGAATTGTAAATGAAAATTGGGATATGCTGAACAGTTACCAAACTCATTTAAAAATAATGCATGTATTGTTAATGGCGTCACTGTTATTTGATAAATGTTATTTAGGACAAACTGGATTAATCAATTGGTTTTTTTATAATTTTATTCCTTATCCTGCCCCACTAAGCAAGGAACAAATTTAAGTGAGCATTCATACTGACCCCTCAAAAATCATCAGATCTTCACCCCAAGAGCTTCTTACTCTCAGCTTTACTAAATGCATTGTGAACCAAAAAGAAGTACCACATTTCAAACGTTTATTCTACAACAATGCTACAAGATAAAATACATTTCATTACGACACATGAAAGGGTGTACAAAATAGATTATTTTCACTGTGTTTTAAAAACGATGTCATCAAAAAACACAGTGAAAATAATCTATTTTGTACACCCTTTAAAACGATGTCTTCTTCAGGGGTGGGGTTTGATTTGTCTTCAATTTTGTTGGGTTATAAATTGATCTATTTGTATGGAATGATTACAATGAAAATGAATAAAATAAAAATATATAAAAAAAAAACAAAAAACGATGTCTTCAATGTAGTGGCCATCATTAGAGATGCACTCTTCGAGACGATTTCTGAACGCTCACATGACTAGTTCATTGGCGATTTCGTGGCGAATAGCGTCCTTGAGGGCTTCAAGGTTTTGAGGTTGGTGTGCGTTGTTAGCCCCACATGAAGAGATTGCACGGATCAAGAGCAGGCAAACGTGAAGGCCACCCGACATTGCTCCGCAGGGGGATCAGCTTCCTCGGAAACATCTCCGCGCTGTATGAGCCGTTGCTCCATCTTGTTGAAATACCAGATATCCACATCCATTTTTTCCAGTTCTTTAGCATTTCGATGTAAAGTTCTGAAGTGACGGTGACAGTTGCGCCCCCCCTCCTCAAAAAAGTATGGGCCTACAATGCCAAATTCTGCAACGGCGCACCAAACTGTAACCCGTTCACTGTGCAGGGGTCTCTGATGAAGTTCACAAGAGTTGGTTTCAGCCCCACAGTGAAAGTTTTGGTTATTTACACAACCATTCAAATGGAAATGTGCCTCGTCGCTGCACATACAATACAATGCAATACAGTTTATTTTTGTATAGCCCAAAATCACACAGGAAGTGCCGCAATGGGCTTTAACAGGCCCTACCTCTTGACAGCCCCCCAGCCTTGACTCTCTAAGAAGACAAGGAAAAACTCCCAAAAAAACCTAGTAGGGAAAAATGGAAGAAACCTTGGGAAAGGCAGTTCAAAGAGAGACCCCTTAACAGGTAAGCTGGGCGTGCAGTGGGTGTCAAAAGAAGGGGGTCAATACAATACAATACAGTACAGTACACAGAACAATTTCTCAATATAGTAAGAAATAAAAAATATAAATTTTAGAAGTACAGAGCAGAATTTAACAGTAGATGATATATCCCATAATAAGATTTGTATTTGTATAGAGTCCTGGAGACCTCATCCTTCAAGCTGCCTCCCCCATTTGGCCATTCCACGGCTGAAACAGTGCTGGGCCAGCCAATCCGATGAAAGGACCCCTCTTTCCCATGATTCCTGCGATCCTCCATCTGGGATGACTTTTCCTTAGGCAGGCAAAACAACTTGGCAGGTGGGCCGTGGCACCAAGTGCCACATTTGAGTACCGAGAAGAAAAACAGAATAAGTGAGGGTTAGTATACAATTATAACTGTCATGTTACTTATGTTTAAGTGCTAATGACTAACAACAGAGATGCAGTCTGTACAGTTAATCAGCAGCTCTAGTCAGGATATGCTAAACTGAAGTAGTGAGTCTTCAGCCGGGATTTAAAAGCTGAGACCGAAGGGGCATCTCTTATAGTAGCAGGCAGACCATTCCACAGTTTAGGGGCCCTGTAACTAAAAGCTCGACCCCCCACTGTTATTTTATTAATCCTTGGAATCATAAGCAGACCAGCATCTTGAGATCTTAATGTGCGCTCAGGTTTGTAAGTCATGATAAGTTCAGACAAGTCAGCCGGACCTCGACCATTTAATGCTTTATATGTTAAAAGAAGGATTTTGAAATCTGCCCTAAACTTAACCGGGAGCCAGTGTAAGGATTTAAGAACTGGAGTTATGTGTTCGTATTTTCTTGTTCTTGTAATAATTCTCGCAGCCGCATTTTGGATTAACTGGAGGCTGTATAAAGAACAGTTTGAACATCCAGTGAACACCGCATTGCAGTAGTCAATCCTACTAGAGATAAATGCATGAATTAGTTTCTCAGAATCCTGTTTATTTAAAAAGCGCCTTAATTTCCTAACATTTTTAAGATGGAAGAAACATGTTTTGGACAACTTTGTAATATGTGCTTTAAATGACATGCTAGAGTCAAAGATAACTCCTAGATTGCGGGCTGATTCAGTAAAATTAATTGGGATTCCCATTGAGTTAAATGATGACAAAATATTATTGTGATCAGCGTCATTCCCTCCAACAATTAACATCTCTGTTTTATCTGTATTTAAAGACAAGTAGTTCTTATTCATCCACTCCTTTAATTCACTAACACAACTAATTAAAGACCACATTGGAGAAACTTCATTTGATTTAAATGAAAGGTATAACTGGGTGTCATCTGCATACGAGTGAAAATTAACATTATGTTTCCTAATGATAGATCCCAGTGGAAGCATGTAAAGTGAAAACAGTAAAGGTCCCAGTACTGAGCCCTGTGGGACACCATATTGAACTTCTGTGTATAATGATGGAGTACTGTCAGCACATTTCTGTACATATTGGAATCGATTTGATAAATAAGAACTAAACCAAGCGAGCACGGTGCCTGTAAGCCCAACATCATTTTCTAGCCTGTGCAGTAAAATAGAATGGTCAATGGTGTCAAATGCTGCACTTAAGTCCAACAACATAATTACAGTTGAGTTTCCTTCATCAGAGGATATCAGAATGTCATTTACAACCCGCGTTAGTGCCGTTTCTGTACTATGACCAGTGCGAAAACCAGACTGGAATTTCTCAAATAAATTGTAATGCATAAGGTGTGTCTGAAGCTGACTGGCGACTACTTTTTCTAGTATTTTAGAGAGAAACGGTAAATTTGAAATTGGCCTATAATTATTTAGTATATGTGGGTCAAGGTCTGACTTTTTAAGTAATGGTTTAATGACCGACACTTTTAGTGTATCAGGTACTGTACCATGCAATAATGAACTATTGATAATGTTTAGGATAGGCGCTGCAAGAACATCCATTGCACTTTTTACTAGTTTTGTTGGCACTGGATCTAGGGAACAAGTAGTGGGCTTCATTTTAGAAATTAAACTTAAGACTTCCTGCTCAGTTACAGGATTAAAATTACTAAAGTGCTGAGTGCAATGTGAGACAGGGTCTGCTAAGCTAGTATGCGGTTTGTACTGTGATGCTGAGATCTGGGATCTTATATTTTTAATTTTCTCATTGAAGAAGTTAATAAAGTCTGTACTGCTAATGTCTGTTGGTATTTTGCACTGTTGATCTGAATTTCCATTTGTTAATTTAGCCACTGTTCTAAACAGTGCCCGAGGATTTTTATTATTGCTATCTATTAATGTAGAATAATATTCTGACCGAGCTTTAAAGAGGGCTTTTTATATTTATTAACACTCTCTGTCCATGCAATTTGAAAGACCTGTAGCTTTGTTGTTCTCCATCTGCGTTCCAGTTTTTGACACTCTAATTTAAGAGCTCGAGTGTTTTCATTAAACCAGGGAGAGTTTCTATGTGCTTTGATCACTTTTGTTTTAAGGGGAGCCACTGTGTCCAGAGCATCTCTCAAGGTCACATTATAATGTGATGTTAGCTCATCTAAATTGTTTTCCGTGTTTACATTTGATGTTAACTGATCTAAATGGTTTTCCACAATTACACTCGACTTACTCAAAGTATCTATAAATTTTGAAGCAGAATTACAATCTAGATGTCGCACTGTCTTTGTTTTAATCTGGGAGTGTGTTCGCAAGGGCAGGACTAAATCAAATGTAATTAGTGATCGGAAATAACTTCATTTAATGGAGTAATAATTAAATTTTGAATTTCAACTTTGTAAGTTATAATTAAATCTAATGTGTGGTTATGATTATGAGTTGGACCTTTGACATTCTGACAAAATCCTACTGAATTTAACAAATAAGTAAAACATTTGCTAAAAGTGTCAGTTTCCACATCAATGTGTACATTAAAATCTCCCATCAGTACTACGTGATCATAATTTATAGCCAAGTCGGATAAAAGGTTGCTAAATTCAGACATGAACAATGAATACGGCCCTGGTGGTCTGTAGACTAGCACTATAATTGTGTTGGAATCTGTTTTAATATTTAAAATGAATGCCTCAAAGGATGTAAAGTTGCCTAAATTTTTAGAAGTGATTTGCATTTTGTTACAATGAATTATTCCAAGGCCCCCTCCTCGACCTGAATCTCTAGACTTATGAAGGAACGAGTAGCCATCTGGTGATGCCACATGATGATCGCATCTCGACGAACGGTTTGCTCACAACTCTCTATGGCTCTCCTTGTCTCCCTCAGCGAGTTCCTGCACTACCATCATTTTGTATGGATGGAAATTAAGGTCCTCGTTCAAAATCCTCCTCAAAGACGTGTTGGAAATGACTAAGGCAGAAGCAGGTTTGAGCGCTGAACGTCTAGGAGACTGCAAAATGGATGCCCTTACAGCTTGGATATTTTCAGGCGTCTGTACAGTCCGAGGATGGCCTGGAGATTTTCTTTTCAATGTTGTTCCCGTCTGTCTAAATTTAGCCAACCACTGAAGAATTGTTTTCTGATTTGGGATGTCACCATTAGGAGGAATGCTGAAGTGTGTTAGGAAGGTGCTTGCGTAGTGATGATGGATTTGTTGTTTTTGATGAATGCTCCGACAGTGAAAGCATGGTCCACACCGGACCAAGGCATGTGCCGACTGAAAACTACAAGGGGTCGCCTATCAAAGGACCCCCCCACCCCAAACCCACTCGGCTGCCTCTACCTCACGTAATGACCTTGAGAAATGTGGTACTTCATTTTGGCGCACCCCTGTATTACACAAAGCATTTACACTGGCAGTGATCGGCCTCAGGAATCTCGTGCTTGTTTAGAAGAAATGTTACTGTTTCATTAACAAGATCTTTACTTTTCATTTTTAGGACTGTTCAGGTGACAAATATGCTTGAAATGAAATACCTTTTATTGTATTATGATTAATATGTTGTGAAGATGTCCACAGCAGCTTGTCTTTCCATATCACAGTACACCTGCAGGGACTCCCCTGTCAGAAATGACTCCGTGAGTTGTGCCCAGTCCCACGCTGGCAAGCACTGGTGCATGGGAGTGCACTCAAGGATCAGGAGGTCGGTTTCTGCGTTGTGCTGTGGGTACATTGGAGTGAGTAGTTGGTCCCGGCCTTGGCTTCTTACAAGTCAGTGCTTGTCTGTGCCAATGTGGTGCTCCTCACCTTCGGCCATTTCAGCCGGCTGGGTTGTTACCTGTGCCTGCAGTTAGATAGATAGATAGATAGATAGATAGATAGATACTTTATTAATCCCAATGGGAAATTCACATTCTTCAGCAGCAGCATACTGATACAATAAATAATATTAAATTAAAGAATGATAATAATGCAGGTGAAAAACAGACAATAACTATGTATAATGTTAAATATTAACGTTTACCCCCCTGGTGGAATTAAAGAGTCGCATAGTTTGGGGGAGGAACGATCTCCTCAATCTGTCAGTGGAGCAGGACAGTGACAGCAGTCTGTCGCTGAAGCTGCTCTTCTGTCTGGAGATGACATTATTTAGTGGATGCAGTGGATTTTCCATAATTGATAGGAGCCTGCTGAGTGCCCTTCGCTCTGCCACAGATGTTAAACTGTCCAGCTCCATGCCAACAATAGAGCCTGCCTTCCTCACCAGTTTGTCCAGACGTGAGGCGTCTTTCCTCTTAATGCTGCCTCCCCAGCACACCACCGCATAGAAGAGGGCGCTTGCCACAACTGTCTGATAGAACATCTGCAGCATCTTATTGCAGATGTTGAAGGAAGCCAGCCTTCTAAGGAAGTATAACCGGCTTTGTCCTTTCTTGCACAGCGCATCAGTATTGGCAGTCCAGTCTAATTTATCATCCAGCTGCACTCCCAGATATTTATAGGTCTGCACCCTCTGCACACAGTCACCTTTGATGATCACTGGGTCTATGAGGGGTCTGGGCCTCCTAAAATCCACCACCAGCTCCTTGGTTGTGCTGGTGTTCAGGTGTAGGTGGTTTGAGTCGGACCATTTAACAAAGTCATTGATTAGGTCCCTATACTCCTCCTCCAGCCCATTCCTGATACAGCCCACGATAGCAGTGTCATCAGCGAACTTTTGCACATGGCAGGACTCCGAGTTGTATTGGAAGTCCGATGTATATAGGCTGAACAGGACCGGAGAAAGTACAGTCCCTTGTGGCGCTCCGGTGTTGCTGACCACAATGTCAGACGTGCAGTTCCCAAGACGCACATACTGAGGTCTGTCTTTAAGATAGTCCACGATCCATGCCACTAGGTATGAATCTAATCCCATCTCTGTCAGCTTGTCCCTAAGGAGCAGAGGTTGGATTGTGTTGAAGGCGCTAGAGAAGTCTAGAAACATAATTCTTACAGCACCACTGCCTCTGTCCAAGTGAGAGAGGGATCGGTGTAGCATATAGATGATGGCATCTTCCGCTCCCACCTTCTCCTGATATGCAAACTGCAGAGGGTCAAGGGCGTGTTGAACCTGTGGCCTAAGGTGGTGAAGCAGCAGCCTCTCCATGGTCTTCATCACATGTGATGTCAGAGCAACAGGCCGAAAGTCATTCAGCTCACTAGGACGTGATACCTTTGGGACTGGGGTGATACAAGATGTTTTCCAAAGCCTCGGGACTCTCCCCTGTTCCAGGCTCAGGTTGAAGATGCGCTGTAGAGGACCCCCCAGCTCCGATGCACAGACCTTCAGCAGTCGTGGCGATACTCCATCTGGACCCGCTGCTTTGCTGGCACGAAGTCTCCTCAGCTCTCTGCTCACTTGCGCTGTTGTTATTATGGGTGGGGATGTTTTTCCTATGCTGGTATCAGCAGAAGGATGTGTGGAGGGTGCAGTACTCCGAGGTGAGAGTGAGAGTGGGTCAGGGTGGTCAAACCTGTTAAAAAAGTTGTTCCTTTGGTTTGCTCTCTTCACATCTCTCTCAATGGTGGTACCCCGCTTCGAGCTGCAGCCAGTGATGATCTTCATCCCATCCCACACTTCCTTCATGCTGTTATTCTGCAACTTCTGCTCCAGCTTTCTCCTGTACTGCTCCTTCGCCGCCCTGAGTTGGACTCGGAGTTCCTTCTGCACGCGCTTGAGCTCATGCTGATCACCGTCTTTAAAAGCCCTTTTCTTCTGATTCAAAAGGCCCTTGATGTCACTTGTAATCCATGGCTTGTTGTTAGCATAGCAGCGTACTGTTCTTACTGGAACTACAATGTCCATACAGAAGTTGATGTAGTCAGTAGTGCAGTCAACAACTTCCTCAATGTTCTCATTATGAGATCCCTGCAGGATATCCCAGTCTGTAGTTCCAAAAAGTTCTCTCAGAGTATTCTCAGCCTCCGGGGTCCACTTCCTGAATGATCGTGTGGTTACAGGTAGGACTCTCACTTTTGGTTTATAGTGAGGCTGAAGCAGAACCAGGTTATGATCTCCTTTCCCAAGCGCAGGCAGCGGGGTGGCGCTGTATGCGTCTTTAACGTTTGCATACAGTAAATCAATAGTCTTATTATTATTATTATTTTGGTTCAAATGCTTGGCCTGATGTATGGCTTTTGGTAGGTCACCTGGTTCACTCATTTTTTGGTGAATCTCGCTGACTACGCCAATTTTGGATGGGTGGAAGGACATAAGAACACTCCAAGGAAGTATTGGAGTGCCAGGTGGCTCACCCCTATTAATCGTATTTTGATCATTTCTATTGAAAACGAGCACAAATCAGCCAAAAATTGTAGAAATAACAGCTCCGTAGAGTGGGTCTTGACTGGGAGCTTTGTCTTTTACAACGTTCAGGTCTAGATTGAGAGCTCTTTCTCTGGGACTCCCACAATCTTAGATCAGAAGAGGCAGAGTCAGTTGCCTTCGTCTGGCATTTTCTCTGTGCAAAAAGAGATGCTATTAGCGACAGTATCCTTACTTGGCCTAGTGTGGGATCACTTACATTAGATGAGCCCAGAAGGTGAAACCACCCGCCCCCCCCCAACAGGGGCAGGCAAACCTAGCCATGAGGCATCAGCATTGGCAAGTAGAGACTCTCTGTCCATGCAAGATGTTGAATTTATAGAGCTGAAGGCCTAGAAACCATCTGGTGACCAAGTTAAGTCACGTTGGGGAGCATGCACTGGTACAGTGTGATGCCACATCCACTAGCCGATGAAACAACTCAGGATCCCAGTTGGCAACCCCCCAGGCAGACACGCAGTCCAGTCCCACCCTCCGGAAATGACCCTCTATCTGCCACAGCCAGGTGTTAAGTGGGTGACCCCTTGGTCTGGTCCAACAATGAGAATCTTACGAGCTGGATCACCCTCGGGGGAGAAATGCACCACATGGCCGTAGTTCCGTAACTGACGCTCCCTCACAATGCAGGTAATGTGCCTCATTCGGGACTCTGTGAGCAACACAAAGTCAAGCCAATGGTACCCAAGGATTTTCCGGAGAGACACAGTACCAAAGGTGTCCAGTCTTTGTCTCAGGTCACTGGAGAGCGTCCATGTCTCACAGCCATATAGCAAGACAGGAAGCACCAGGACTCTAATGACTTGGACCTTCGTCCTTTTGTGTAGATATCGGGAGCGCCACACACCCCTTTTCAGCGACCTCATGACCCCCCATGCTCTCCCCATCCATCTACTGACTTCACAGGAACAGTCACCAGAGACATGAATGTCACTGCCAAGGTAAGTAAACCTCTCAATGAGGTCGACACGCTCTCTGCAAACAGACACACTGCTGATGGCCGTGCCCAAAAGGTCATTAAAGGCCTGGATCTTGGTTTTTATCTAGGACACTCACAAGCCCCGAAACTCAGACTCCTCGCTCAGTCTCTCAAGAGCCCTGATCAGAGCCTCCATTGACTCCACAAAGATCACAGCATCGCCAGCAAAGTCAAGATCCATGAATCTTTCTTCACCAACAGATGCCCCACAGCCACTGAAGCCCACGATCTTGCCCAACACCCAGTCCATACAAGAACAGAGTAGGAGCAAAAACACACCCAGAATCAACTGGTAACCTGGTCTGGTAACCCAAGGGTTGGAATTCTCCTGGGAACACAAACACTGAAGAGGTGTATGGTCAGCCACCAAGGTAAATCTCCCTACCCAAGACGTACTATCTGAGCTGAGAAATTGCTCATTTTACTGGAAGGGCCTCCTGTTCACTTGACACATACCTCAAATCCTGCTCCAGCACTTTCCAGCAGATGTAAAATATATCACAAGGTGTTCTGCTCCTTTAACAATCTGGCTCAGTGAAGCACCCAGACCAGTGTCCAAGGTGGTAGTCTGACAATAAAGGGTAGAGAAAAATTAGGGGAAATCAATAAAGCATCTTGCCTCCTGGTAGTAGGTGGCCTAGTCTATGTGGACAAGTATACATTTATGACCTCTTGCTGATGGTTTGGGTGGGACGACGAGGTCTACTCTGATCCATTCAAATGGAATGTCGTTAATTGGCAAGGGGATTAGAGAGGGTCCTGCTGGTTAATTTGTGTCAATTGGGCCGGCAATAGTGGTGTACCTCCTCATGCACAATGAGTCATTAGAAACGTGCAGTGACGAACTCCAGGGTTTTCTCAGCTCCTAAATGAGGTAGGAAGGGTGTAGAATGAGGAGATGGATCTTAGGCTCACCCTGAAGCTCTGCCACCTGGTACAACGAATCGATTTACAAAATGAAGATGGGTTTGGAGAGCAGTAGGGACCTAACAGTAGGGTGACTGCATTCCTTGCAAACTCCAAGGAGTCGACATTCTACTACTCACACTTAAAAGAACCTGGCAGGGAGCAAAATTGAATTTGCAGGGAAGCAATGGGATCAGGTATGGTTCCCAATGATGGCATCGAGTTGGAGGTCAGGAAGATTGGCAGTGAAGTAGGCTCATTGATGCCCATCCTGGCAAGTTCCACAGCATCATAATGGCCACCGATGGCCTTACCATCACTGGGAATCACCTTCAATCTGGCAGATTCCTTATATAGTCAGGCTCATCCCTTCAGATAGGAGTAGTGGATTTCCATCACCACTTTCTTGTGGCCAGTTGTGACCCAGTATTACAGAGTATGGAGGCTGCGGCAACACTACCACTTCCGATTGGAGTTGACTTTCAACACAGCACCAGTAGACTTCAGTGGGGCAGTGTCGAGTCTCACTATGAATACTGGTTTGGCTGGCCTGCTTGCTGTCATATTGTTGTAACAGGATACAGCAGGGTGCTGCTGCCAGAATCAAACAGGGCATGTGTAAGGTGTCAATTCACATGGGCTGCAACTGTAAAGGAAAGAGCAAGAAGGTTAGGCACCACAGCACCCATCAGCCCTCCGTTACATCACCCAGGTGGGTGGGAACGGACAGACAGACAGACACTTTATTAATCCCAAGGGGAAATTCACATACTCCAGCAGCAGCATACTGATAAAGAACAATATTAAATTAAAGAGTGATAACAATGCAGGTATACAGACAGACAATAACTAATAATGTTAACGTTTAGCCCGACGGGTGGAATTGAAGAGTCGAATAGTTTGGGGGAGGAACGATCTCCTCAGTCTGTCAGTGGAGCAGGACATTGACAGCAGTCTGTCGCTGAAGCTGCTCCTCTGTCTGGAGATGATACTGTTTAGTGGATGTAGTGGATTCTCCATGATTGACAGGAGCCTGCTGAGCGCCCGTCGCTCTGCCACAGATGTCAAACTGTCCAGCTCCATGCCTACAATAGAGCCTGTCTTCCTCACCAGTTTGTCCAGGTGTGAGGCGTCCCTCTTCTTTATGCTGCCTCCCCAGCACACCACCGCGTAGAAGAGGGCGCTCGCCACAACCGTCTGATAGAACATCTGCAGCATCTTATTGCAGATGTTGAATGACGCCAGCCTTCTAAGGAAGTATAGTTAGCTCTGTCCTTTCTTACACAGAGCATCAGTATTGGCAGTCCAGTCCAATTTATCATCCAGCTGCACTCCCAGGTATTTATAGATCTGCACCATCTGCACACAGTCACCTCTGATGATCATGGGGTCCATGAGGGGCCTGGTCCTCCTAAAATCCACCATCAGCTCCTTGGTTTTGCTGATGTTCAGGTGTAGGTGGTTTGAGTCGCACCATTTAACAAAGTGCTTGATTAGGTTCCTATACTCCTCCTCCATTTAGTCACGATGTGACCCATCTCACTGGAGAAGTAACATCTGAGGGTCACCGTGGAGTGGCCATCCATTCTCTCAGGTTGATGCCTCGGCCTCCTTTACGCTTGTCTCTGGTCTTTGTGCACCAAAGGTCTGAGTGTGGTGACCCAAGACTGGCAGCAGATCGGTCAGGTTAGGTGTTCAGTCGGGGAGTGAATCAAACAGTTTGCTGCTACCATCTTTACCATCCACTCAACCAGACAGCTCAGTCTAGATCAACTCACCAATCCTGACAGTACTCTGCTTGGCATATCAATACAAGTCGATAGCGGAGTAAAATCTCCCACATAAGTGTGAGGTATTCCACGGCAGCGTGTTCTTCCATCATCGTACAGCTGCAAGGCCTTTCCTGACAAAATTGGCTCAATGAGGTGTGACCAGTCCCATGCTGGCCAGCTCTGGTGAGTAGAGGTGCTCTCAAAGATCAGGAAGTAGGTTTCTACATAGGCCGGTGAGAACTTTGGAGCAAGTAGGTTCATATCCGTGCCATTGTAGTGTTCCTCAACCTCAGCCAGATTGGCCTACTGGGTTGCTACTTGTGCTTGCAGTTGGTTCAGCTGTACGACTTTTATTAGGTCAACCAGTTCTCTCATTTTCCAGTAAAATTTTGCATGTGGATGGATGGAAGAACACAAGAGGATTCCAAAGAAGCGTTGGGGTGCCAACCAAGTCACACCTTTTAATCCTATTTTGATAACTTCCAAAGATAATAGGCACTTGATGATACAAAACAGCCAATAAAAAATAATAAAATAATGGCACACTTCTCAGCTCCAGGAACGAACAGCTTGGTAGAGTGTTTCTTGACTGGGGTCTCCATCTTCTTTGAAGTTCAGTCCAGATTGACAGGTCTTTCTCTCTTTGGGGCTTCTGCACTCTTATAGGGTTCCACTAGTTGTCCTCATTGTGTGTTTTCTCTCCACTGAAGATGAGAAAAGAGATGATACTGTTAGCAACTGCACTCCCTTTCACCTCAGGGTGATATCGCTTACCTTGGCTGAGCCCAGAAGGTGAACCTCTAACATGCATGCATGACACAGGACCTGCTTAGCCCAACCCCAGAAGGCAGGCAGACCCAGCTGGGAGGTCACAGACTCAGGACAGGAGATCAGCTTTGGCATGAAGTGACCTCCTGTACATGACGGATGGTGAATTTTTAGGATTGAAGGTCCAGAAACCACCTGCTCACCAAAGGGTTGGAATCATTTTAGGAACACAACTGCTGAAGTGCTGCGTGGTCGGTCACCAGGATAAAATGCCTTTCTAAGAGATAATATTTGAGCTGAGAAATTGGCCATTTGATAGGAAGAATGTTCCTGTCAATCCCCAGACACGTCAATCCAGAAGTTTTCGTCTGAAATACATCTGAAGGTGTCCAGCTTCTTCAATATTCTAGCTTAGCACAGCAATAGAGTGTTCTTCAAGGAAGTGGAATTAGTGCAGAATCTACTTACAGTAAGGCCGGGTTTATACTTCACACCATGCGACGTATGCTCCAGTGGACGCTTCTGCTACGCTAGCCTTTTACTGTTTATACTTGCGCGCGTACTTTACGTACATCTGGAGGAATCCAGCAGGTGGCAGTGTGAGATATTATCACGGTGAGAACAGGTTCGGCTTCTCTGTGTTGTGAATTGCCTGGAACACCCATTAAATTCTGATGACACCTTACCACAATATCTCTGAAAAGGATGTTTAATGATTAAATCCATCAATCCAGGGAAGTGTCCATTCCGGCTAGCATTGGGCACGTGGCTGAAACAATCCCTGGACGGTGCCTCAGCTCATTGCAAGGTGAACACAAGCACACACCTACACTAGCGTCATTTTAGCGGCACCAAATCTGCATATCTTTGGAAGGAAACCGGAGCACAATGTGGATACCCAGCAGGAAAACATGTAAACTCCAGGCAGGGAATACCAGCGACGTGACTCCCTGCGAAACAGCAGCACTAACGCTCCGCCAATGTGTCACCCCCATGTGTGTAATTATTAACAGTATTCATTATTTAAACGAAATTAACGATTTATCTTTACAATGTAACATACATACTTCAATGCATTTTATCATGAAAGTGATATCAAGTATAAATCTAAAGATTCTAAATGTGCAGAGTTGGACTATCGTACATTTAATGTGTTCTGTGTGGTGATCTATTGCTGTCAGGTCAGAAGGAAGCCACAAAAAAGACGGCACAAAAGATGCTAAGTGAGACTTTGTCATTACGATCGGGAATATGCAACACTTGAATATAAAAGCACCACAAATGCATCTGTATGTCGGTATATTCCTTCACCACATCGAACCATTCATTAAATATCGAAGTGCGCACATCGATCCCGTAGGATCCGCATAGAGGATTTCTGTCACATGTAGATAGTAACCAGAGACTCTGACGTCACGTTCCGACTTTTATCACACTGCGCCCCCCCAAGTTTTTGCTGGTACTGCAACTTAATTTCTGAAGACCTGCTCAGAGGACGCGTCAAATGAACGCTGGGAACGCGTGGCACCCATGATGCATATTCTGAGCGTGAAGTACAGTATAAACAAGCCCTATGCTCATATTCACATAAATGGGGCTAATTCCATTCCAGAAAACCTGGATTTAGCGAAAACTGTTGGAACAGATTAAGTAAGAATTACATAATCCATGAGGCCAAAGATGTGGACACCTCACTAATCCTGCTTGCTTTGTGGAATCGGGATTTGACTGTTCCAGAAAGAAAGATCTGACAAAATCCAGCTCAATTACTGGGGCAACCAATGCTCGGAAACTAACCTGCAAAAGAGCAGGATTAACATTAAGATTTGAGGTCGCAATAAATAAGTAGCAGAGCATCCAGTCATAAGATCAAAGGTTGTAAATGTCCTCTCAGAAATGTGTGCCAGCTGCAAAAAAAGCAGACAAAGTATTCATAAACGCTGTACCCCTTCCTGAATGAACAATCATCACAGAAGCACAACTACTTTTCTAGATTCTGCATAAAGCAACATAATGAGACCTTGATTAGACATTCCAACATGCCCAGAGACGTTTCTGCTGATACAGCAGACATGCCTTGCTGTGAGGACTTCATGAGTTTCTTCACATCACTGCAAACATTGTGAGACATGTCAACAATTTAATATAAGCAAAAGTGATTGATCTGGCCTATTCCATCCTATGGTGATCACTGAAATGGATTTTGCTGAACCATCTACATATACTGGGGCGGCACGGTGGCGCAGTGGTAGCGCTGCTGCATGGCAGTTAGGAGACCCGGGTTCGCTTCCCGGGTCCTCCCTGCGTGGAGTTTGCATGTTCTCCCCGTGTCTGCGTGGGTTTCCTCCGGGCGCTCCGGTTTCCTCCCACAGTCCAAAGACGTGCAGGTTAGGTGGATTGGCGATTCTAAATTGGCCCTAGTGTGTGCTTGGTGTGTGGGTGTGTTTGTGTGTGTCCTGCGGTGGGTTGGCACCCTGCCCGGGATTGGTTCCTGCCTTGTGCCCTGTGTTGGCTGGGATTGGCTCCAGCAGACCCCCGTGACCCTGTGTTCGGATTCAGCAGGTTGGAAAATGGATGGATGGATGGATCTACATATACTTGTTTGAGATGTAATAGTGGATACATCTAATGGATTCCAAACTTGGTGGTATTAAGGTGTATTTCCATCTGGGGGCACATGCAGGTTCATTAAGGATTGCAGCCATTACTAAACCTATATAAATACAGTAGAGTCTCGCTTATCTGACATTCTGTATTATCAGACGTCCCACCGCAAAAAAAAACACCTCAATCGGTAACAAGAACTGCAAGTTGCGAGTGTGAGCGTAGTCTATTTTTTGTTGCTCCCAACTCTACCACAGCTAATTACAGTGGAACCCTCAGTTTGTGAGCACACAGTGCATCTGCAAAGTATTCACAGCGCATCACTTTTTCCACATTTTGTTATCTATCCATCCATTTTCCAACCCGCTGAATCCAAACACAGGGTCACGGGGGTCTGCTGGAGCCAATCCCAGCCAACACAGGGCACAAGGCAGGGAACCAATCCTGGGCAGGGTGCCAACCCACTGCAGGACACACACAAACACACCCACACACCAAGCACACACTAGGGCCAATTTAGAATCGCCAATCCACCTAACCTGCACGTCTTTGGACTGTGGGAGGAAACCGGAGCGCCCGGAGGAAACCCACGCAGACACGGGGAGAACATGCAAACTCCACGCAGGGCGGACCCGGGAAGCGAACCCAGATCTCCCAACTGCGAGGCAGCAGCGCTACCCACTGCGCCACCGTGCCGCCCCACATTTTGTTATGTTACAGCCTTATTCCAAAATGGATTAAATTCATTTTTCTCCTCAGAATTCTACATACAACACCCCATAATGACAACGTGAAAAAAGTTTACTTGAGGTTTTTGCAAATTTATTAAAAATAAAAAACCTGAGAAATCCCATGTACATAAGTATTCACAGCCTTTGCTCAATACTTTGTCGATGCACCTTTGGCAGCAATTACAGCCTCAAGTCTTTTTGAATATGATGCCACAAGCTTGGCACACCTATCCTTGGCCAGTTTCGCCCATTCCTCTTTGCAGCACCTCTCAAGCTCCATCAGGTTGGATGGGAAGCGTCGGTGCACAGCCATTTTAAGATCTCTCCAGAGATGTTCAATCGGATTCAAGTCTGGGCTCTGGCTGGGCCACTCGAGGACATTCACAGAGTTGTCCTGAAGCCACTCCTTTGATATCTTGGCTGTGTGCTTAGGGTCGTTGTCCTGCTGAAAGATGAACCGTCGCCCCAGTCTGAGGTCAAGAGCGCTCTGGAGCAGGTTTTCATCCAGGATGTCTCTGTACATTGCTGCAGTCATCTTTCCCTTTATCCTGACTAGTCTCCCAGTCCCTGCCGCTGAGAAACATCCCCACAGCATGATGCTGCCACCACCATGCTTCACTGTAGGGATGGTGCCAGGTTTCCTCCAAATGTGACGCCTGGCATTCACACCAAAGAGTTCAATCTTTGTCTCATCAGACCAGAGAATTTTCTTTCTCATGGTCTGAGAGTCCTTCAGGGGCCTTTTGGCAAACTCCAGGCGGGCTGCCATGTGCCTTTTACTAAGGAGTGGCTTCCGTCTGGCCACTCTACCATACAGGCCTGATTGGTGGATTGCTGCAGAGATGGTTGTCCTTCTGGAAGGTTCTCCTCTCTCCACAGAGGACCTCTGGAGCTCTGACAGAGTGACCATTGGGTTCTTGGTCACCTCCCTGACTAAGGCACTTCTCCCCCGATCGCTCAGTTTAGATGGCCAGCCAGCTCTAGGAAGAGTCCTGGTGATTTCGAACTTCTTCCACTTACGGATGATGGAGGTCACTGTGCTCATTGGGACCTTCAAAGCAGCAGAAATTTTTCTGTAACCTTCCCCAGATTTGTGCCTCGAGATAATCCTGTCTCGGAGGTCTACAGACAATTCCTTTGACTTCATGCTTGGTTTGTGCTCTGACATGAACTGTCGACTGTGGGACCTTATATAGACAGGTGTGTGCCTTTCCAAATCATGTCCAGTCAACTGAATTTACCACAGGTGGACTCCAATGAAGCTGCAGAAACATCTCAAGGATGATCAGGGGAAACGGGATGCACCTGAGCTCAGTTTTGAGCTTCATGGCAAAGGCTGTGAATACTTATGTACATGTGCTTTCTCAATGTTTTTATTTTTAATAAATTTGCAAAAATCTCCAACTTTTTTCACGTTGTCATTATGGGGTGTTGTGTGTAGAATTCTGAGGAAAAAATGAATTTAATCCATTTTGGAATAAGGCTGTAACATAACAAAATGTGGAAAAAGTGATGCGCTGAGAATACTTTCTGGATGCACTGAAATTCGTTCCAGAAACGCGCTCATAGTCCAAAGCACTCGTATATCAAAGTGAATTTCTCCATACGAAATAATGGAAACTCGGATGATTTGTTCCACAACCCAAAACTATTCATATAAAAATGATTATCCATCCATCCATTTTCCAACCCGCTGAATCCGAACACAGGGTCACGGGGGTCTGCTGGAGCCAATCCCAGCCAACACAGGGCACAAGGCAGGAACCAATCCTGGGCAGGGTGCCAACCCACCGCAGGACTAAAAATGATTAATACAAAATATAAAGTAAAAATACATAAAACAAATTAACCTGCACTTTACCTTTGAAAAGAATCATGGCCGGTGTGAGTGAGTTTCTGAGCTGTTGCGGGATTCCACCCAACGGGACGACATGCGGAAGAGCGTCCCAAAGCAATCACAGTCTCCCAGCTCTGTAGCAGTTCACCGTAAAAGCGAATCCGAAAAGATCGCGGACATGCTGTAAGTGCCTGCCGTCGATGGGTGATACAAGGAACAAGGAACATTATAAATGTGCAGGGCACAGTACTACTTGGCCACGGCCCTGCCTGACTGCTGTGTCTGTGTATAGGACAGTGGCAGATCCCGCTACAATAAATAACTGCGCTGTTGCTGTTTCAAGCTGAATAAAGCTGGTGTTGCTAAAGTACTGAGACTCAGCTTCGTGTTTTGGGGTGCAAGACAGGGACTCGCACGTCACAGCACACACACACACAGTCAGTCACAATTCTGTAGTAAAAAGTATACACTCGTACGGATGTTGACTATATGAGTGACGGAGTTAAGGCTCTAGAAACTGCAGTTAAATACATTGAGCAACAAGAAGAAGCTACGGGAATTGACATAATGATGTTGCAAAGATGGTGAGCCTCGGCAGCGAAGAAACTACACTCGTCAGGAAAGCAGACTACGATCAAAAATTTCTTTAAATCATCACAGGACTGAACTTTTTAAGTACAGTACATACTGTATTTAACTTCAGACAATTCTGTAACTGTAAGTTCATTTTTTCAGTTAACTTTTTCTGTTGTTTTGTTGTAAAACATGATTATTAGGTTCATAATGTGTAAAATTATAACACAGTTTGACGTTTAATAGGCTTTTTCTTAACACCTCCCATTATTCCGACATTTTCACTTATCCAACGTTCTGCCACCCCATTTATGTCGGATAAGCGAGACTCGTGTGTGTGTGTGTGTGTGTTATAATATATATTATATATATAAGGGCGTCACGGTGGCACAGTGGGTAGTGCAGCTGCCGCACAGTAAGGAGACCTGGGTTTGCTTCCCGGGTCCTCCCTGCATGGAGTTTGCATGTTCTCCCCGTATCTACGTGTGTTTCGTCCCACAGTCCAAAGACATGCAGGTTAGGTGCATTGGCGATCCTAAATTGTTTCTAGTGTGTGTGCGCACTGCAGTGGCCTTGCGCCCTGTGTTTACTGGGATTGGCTTCAGCAGACACCCGTGAGCCTCTAGTTAGGATATAGCAGGTTGGATAATGCATGGATGGATTAGATAGATAGATAGATAGATAGATAGATAGATAGATAGATAGATAGATAGATAGATAGATAGATAGATAGATAGATAGATAGATAGATAGATAGATAGATAGATAGATAGATAGATAGATAGATAGATAGATAGATAGATAGATAGATACCATTCCCTAAAGGTAAGGTGGTGATCAAAAGAATTAGTAGCACTAATGGAAGATACTTGCCTAATCAAAGGAGTGCTATACTTGACCAAAGCATGATGCAGTCAGGGTTTCCTGAGATCGGCTTGTCCAGTCTTTGACAGAGTGTTGGGAAAGCATTGTCCTAGGCAGGGGCAGCAGTAATGTCTTCCATCCATCTGTAGTTGAGCTCTGGAGTTCCATCCGGTTGTTCGATTTTTATACCTTCTCTTTGAACATCCAACTTCCAAATACAATTGGTTTGCTGACTGCAAAGTTTGCTTGCTTGGGAAACCTTGAAATAGCCGTTCACTCTGGGCAAACAGGGGACATCAGCACTTCAGCTTTCTGTCACACTGGACTCATCTCATCATCCTGTCAGGTTCACCCTGTCACTTAGATTCTCACTGTAAATAAAGTGGTGTGTTTGAATAACCCTTACAAATCACAGTGGCACATGAAAAGCCTTTGCCTATACAAGGGTAACTGCAAATGGTCATGGAACAAGTGGCGTGTGCGGCATCATGCAAGGCATTTGCAAAGAATTACAAAGCAAGCATAACTTGATCCAATCCTATCATCCTCAGTTAGCAGGACTGGACCAAATTATGAAAATCAAGCAAAACAACTAATCTACAGAAGCTGGTCTGAAGTGCAGTATCCCCTCCCAAGAGAATACCCAGTTTATCTCCTCATGAAATTTTAATGGACTGGCTGATGCTCCATCCACCTTCAGTCCCACTGACTCTCCAATGCATAACTATTGTGTAGCACTAACTAAAGCCTTGAACTGCCCCTTAGATCAGGAGCCTCCTTCTACATCGTGCCACTGTTTTTCAGCAGATGGCTTCGTGTATGTACTGATGTTCCAAAGAAAGGGCACCCTTATGCCCTGTTGGAAACACCCACATCAACTGCTCCGGACAGTAAATGGTAATAACAAGCTGACTTTGTCTCCCAACCGTCCAACTTGAGCTGACCCTCTAATGTACTCATTTCTAATCCTGTCCATCCTTGTCACACCCAATGCAAATCTTAGCATCTTTAACTCTGCCACCTCCAGCTCTGTCTCCTGCTTTCTGGTAAGGGCCAGCGTCTCCAGCCCATATAACATAGCTGGTCTCACTACCGTCCTGTAGACCTTCCTTTCACTCTTGCTGATATCCGTCTGTCACAAATCACTCCTGACACTCTTCATTTATGTTAGGTAGAATGCCCAGAGAGGGCTGGGTGGTCTCGTGGCCTTGGAACCCCTGCAGATTTTGGCTTTTTTTTCTGCAGCCTTCTGGGTTTTTTTTTTTTTTTTTTGTCCTCCCTGGCCATCGGACCTTACTTTTATTCTACAGTATGTTAATTACTATTGTCTAATTTTATTTTTTTTCTCTTCCTTCATCCTGTAAAGTACTTTGAGCTATATCTTTTGTATGAAAATGTGCTACAGAAATAAATGTTGTTGTTCTCCACCCACGTCACCCTGCCTGCACTCTCTTCTTCACCTCTCTTCCACACTCCTCGTGACTCTGTACTGTTGATCCCAAGTATTTCAACTCATCCACCTACACCTACAAGAATTACGGTCTGAGAAAGACAACTTAAATTGGAGTTAGCAGTTCAGCCATGTCAGACAAAAATAACCCATTGTATTTTGGAGAACAGTAGAGAACAATAAGTAAGAGGAGACCAGACTGTGTTAATAGCTTAAGAGAAGGACAAATAACGGACCTTCAATTGGTATTCTTTGCAACTGGTTTTCATCTATACCATTCTAGAGGAGGGAAATATTTCAAATCCTACTGCTTTTTGTGTGGGCCCATGTGTTTTATTAATAATGTGCGGTCTTAAACGTTTGTGTTGGCGTTTTTTGTTTTTTTTTAAATCTACTGAGGAGCCTCCAGCAGTTAACAGTACAATTCAATTTGTTCCTTGTCCTCTTCTCCCACCTTTCCACTTTGATGAGCTTCCATTGTTCACCCTCCAGTTACTGATGGAGATGATGAGTACATTACACACACACACTCCTGTAATTTACACCAAATGTACGTCATGTTACTTTATAAATACACACAAACAATCACTTACCATTCAACATCCTGCAACATCTCGACTCTCCAGGGACATATGCTAGGATCCTGTTTGTGGACTTCAGCTCGGCATTCAATACTATCATTCCAGAAGTCCTCCACACCAAACTCACTTGGCTCACTGTACCAGCTCCCATCTCCCAGTGGATCAAAAACTTCCTGACAGATAGGAAGCAGCAAGTGAGACTGGGAAAAATCACATCCAGCACACGAACAGTCAGCACTGGCGCCCCCCCCCAGGGATGTGTCCTCTCTCCTCTGCTCTTCTCCCTCTACACAAATGACTGCAACTCAAGAGACCCGTCTGTTAAAATCCTGAAGTTCGCAGATGATATGACAGTCATTGGCCTCATCAAGGACAGTGACGAGTCTGTATACAGACGAGAGGTCGAACAGCTGGCCCTCTGGTGCGGTCAAAACAACCTGGAGCTGAACAAGCTTAAAACTGTGGAGATGGCAGTGGACTTCAGGAGGAGCCCCCCAGTGCTGCCCCCTCTCACACTACTCAACAGCATTGTGTCTGCTGTGGAAAACTTTAGGTTTCTGGGATCCACAATTTCCCAGGACCTAAAGTGGGAACTAAACATAAACACAATTGTTAAAAAGGCCCAGCAGAGGTTGTACTTCCTGCGCCAGCTCATGAAGTTCAACCTGCCTCAGGAGCTGCTCATCCAATTTTACTCTGCAGTAATCCAGTCTGTTCTCTGTTCATCTATCACAGTTTGGTTTGGCTCAGCCACAAAACAGGACAGGAACAGACTTCAACGGACAGTCAGGATTGCAGAAAAAATCATTGGTGTTGATCTGCCCTCCATTCAAGACTTATACAGATCTCGAGTCAGGAATCGGGCAGAAAACATCATTGCAGACCCATCACACCCTGGTTACAACCTTTTTCAACTTCTTCCCTCTGGTAGGCGCTACAGAGCACTGTACGCCAAAACTACCAGACATGTGAACAGTTTCTTTCCTCAGGCCATCACTCTCATGAACACTTAAGTCAATCTCACAGCATCAGGGACAATACTAGGTAAAACCGGAGTCCAATTCCTTGTATGTGTACATATACTTGGCCAATAAAGCTGATTCTGATTCTGATGTATGCCACAGGTCATCTCTTTCACTCTATAGAGTTGTTTTCGTTTTCAGCTCGTGTCCATTTCATCTCTAACTCACGGTCATGGACACTCCAACTTGTTTGTTAGTTTTTCTCTTTCATTAATCAGAAACGTAAAACCCTTGATACTTTTTCAATGGGTGACCCGTCACCACCTCCACAATGGTCCTTGATGGATTAAATGAAGAAAGGAAGAAAGAAATTAAAGCTCTGTGTGCGCAGAATCACCACCTCCTTGAGACTGGAGATACGAGGAGAACAGGACTGAAAGAAAATATAGACAGGGACAAACTGAAGGGGCCATCTTTGATGGGTCTGGGCACTATGGTGTAGAAATGGGACTCAATGACGAAAAGTGAACCGGCGACACCAATGAACAGCAAGTGATTGAGGGGGAAAGGTCAGTCTTCCATCACAACTTGGATAGCTTGCTTTATCCAAGTTTTCCCCATTTTTTGTTAATTAAATAAATCATCACAAAAACAAACAACAGAAGCACATACACAGTGCCCTCTATACTGTTTGGGACAAAGACATATTTCTTGATTACATGCTCCGCTCCACAGTTTAAAATTACAAATCAAACAGACGTAATTAAATTGCACATTGCAGACTTTCATATACAGTTAGGTCCATAAATATTTGGACACAGACAACTTTTTTCTAATTTTGGTTCTGTACATTACCACAATGAATTTTAAATGAAACAACTCAGATGCAGTTGAAGTGCAGACTTTCAGCTTTAATTCAGTGGGGTGAACAAAACGATTGCATAAAAATGTGAGGCAACTAAAGCATTTTTTTAACACAATCCCTTTATTTCAGGGGCTCAAAAGTAATTGGACAATTGACTCAACGGCTATTTCATGGGCGGGTGTGGGCAAGTCCGTCATTATGTCATTATCAATTAAGCAGATAAAAGGCCTGGAGTTGATTTGAGGTGTGGTGCTTGCATGTGGAAGATTTTGCTGTGAACAGACAACATGCGGTCAAAGGAGCTCTCCATGCAGGTGAAAGAAGCCATCCTTAAGCTGTGAAAACAGAAAAAACCCATCGGAGAAATTGCTACAATATTACGAGTGGCAAAATCTACAGTTTGGTACATCCTGAGAAAGAAAGCAAGCACTGGTGAACTGAGCAACGCAAAAAGACCTGGACGTCCACGGAAGACAACAGTGGTGGATGACCGCAGAATCATTTCCATCGTGAAGAGAAACCCCTTCACAACAGACAACCAAGTGAACAACACTCTCCAGGGGGTCGGCGTATTGATATCCAAGTCTACCATAAAGAGAAGACTGCATGAAAGTAAATACAGAGGGTGCACTGCAAGGTGCAAGCCACTCATAGGCCTCAAGAATAGAAAGGCTAGAGTGGACTTTGCTGAAGAACATCTAAAAAAGCCAGCACAGTTCTGGAAAAACATTCTTTGGACAGATGAAACCAAGATCAACCTCTACCAGAATGATGGCAAGAAAAAAGTATGGAGAAGGCATGGAGCAGCATATTATCCAAAGCATAGCACATCATCTGTAAAACACGGTGGAGGCAGTGTGAGGGCTTGGCCGTGCATGGCTGTCAGTGGCACTGGGACACTAGTGTTTATTGATGATGTGACACAAGACAGAAGCAGCCGAATGAATTCTGAGGTGTTCAGAGACATACTGTCTGCTCAAATCCAGCTAAATGCAGTCAAATTGATTGTCCATCTGTATCATGAAACGCCACCCAATGACCCAAAACATACAGCGAAAGCAACCCAGGAGTTTATTAAAGCAAAGAAGTGGAACATTCTTGAATGGCCAAGTCAGTCACCTGATCTTAACCCAATTGAGCAGGCATTTCACTTGTTGAAGACTAAACTTCAGACAGAAAGGCCCACAAATAAACAGCAACTGAAAGCCACTGCAGTAAAGGCCTGGCAGAGCATTAAAAAGGAGGAAACCCAGCATCTGGTGATGTCCATGAGTTCAAGACTTCAGGCTGTCATTGCCAGCAAAGGGTTTTCAACCAAGTATTAGAAATGAACATTTTATTTCCAGTTATTTAATTTGTCCAATTACCTTTGAGCCCCTGAAATGAAGGGATTGTGTTCAAAAAAAGTTTTAGTTGCCTCACATTTTTATGCAATCATTTTGTTCACCCCACTGAATTAAAGCTGAAAGTCTGCACTTCAACTGCATCTGAGTTGTTTCATTTAAAATTCATTGTGGTAATGTACAGAACCAAAATTAGAAAAAAGTTGTCTCTGTCCAAATATTTATGGACCTAACTGTATTTCTGTCACTAACATTTAGAAATGACAACACTTTTTATACATGGCCCCCTCTATATTGCGGCGCCATAATATCTGGAACACAGCAATGGCTGCTAAATTAAAGCACTGGAATTCTCAACTCCAAAGATACTCCTTGAGCTGCAAAAAAGAACAGATCTGCTATGGTCAGAATGTGGCTCTGAAAAAGAAAACCTCTAACAATACTGTAAAACCATTGGAACTTTTTTTATATTAAAAAAAAGCAACATAAAAATATATATAACAACAACTGGGACAATTATATACTCAAAGACTGAGGTAAAACTAATCAAATATTTATTCTTTCTCGCCTTTAATATTTTGTATCATCCAGATAAGTTCAATCAGAATAACTGTTGTAGCATAATACATATAAAACAAATGTAGATATTTGTAACACAAAGATAAATAGGTTAATTTGTCATAAGAATATAATAAGGCACAAAAGGTAGCACAAAGTCACTATGAACTACCTATACATCTCTGCATAAAAGTTTGTGTCAAAAACATGAACATTTTTTTGATATAATCTCAGGGTAGGCAGCAGGTTGAAGATGTGCACCAACAGCCACCTCAAAGGACAGGCCATCCACACGACTGTGTGTGTCACCCGGTCACACGCCACACACAGAACCTCTAAACGGCCGACGAGTAACTTCATCTTTATTTAACACTAGCAGGAGGCACCAAGTCAATTTTGGAATTGAAAACTAGCCTGTAGTGTTCCTCTGTACAAATCTGGTGGAGACTACTTCAACGGTATGGATTTGCATACCGGACAAGCACACCACCATTCAGTCGGATAGATTACAACAGAAGAGAATGGGAATGTCAAGGCAATGGCTATCCATATTTTCTAATCTTGCTTATGCTGGAATAGGCCCCAGCTTCCCAGCGACAACCAAGATTACCTAAAAGTGTTCAACTGTATCTTCTACACAAAAGAGAAAAATATGAAATGCCCATTTTAGAATATGTAGCCCTGTGCAGCACAATGGAAAATCCAACCCCAGGCATTGTAATAGATTACTGTGTTCAGACTAAAGGACCAATCAAGGAATGCAGAAAAAAAAGAATCTCACCTGGTTTTCTAAAACTCCTTTTCCTGATGAGGGTTATGGTGGCATCAGGCTAAGCAGGATAGCCCAAATTTCCTTTTCACCAGCTTGATATTCCAGCTCTTCCTGGAGAATTCCAGAAAAGAAAAAAAAAAAAAGAAGAAGGATCTACTGCCAGGTTCTAGTCCCTCTGGGCCTTTTCCAGTTTTTCGGCAGGCAAAGGCGGACTTGCATCCAACCTTCACCCTTCATCTTGCAGCAGCCGCCAAACCGATCCTTAAAGCACACCACTTAACATCACCTAATTCCTAAACATCCCCTTCACCATAACCCTTTGTTTCTGATATGCAAGTCAATTTTTAATCCACCAACAGACATTTTCCTGAATTCCTGTATTTTATTATTATTATTGCTAGCCTCCATGTAGTACTTTATCAAAAGCCTTCTGAGAATAAAGTTAAATATCACGTGTACAGTACCTCTTCTTTTGTCGTTTCCTCATAGAACCTCAGCATTTTAGTGAAACACAACCTTCACTGTCTAAACTCTTTTTGACTGTTTAATAACATACCTGTTCTCTCCATCATATGCTGCTTGATCTTCTCCGTCATAATTTCTTCTGTTAATTAATTCATCATTAATGTTGTGTTATGCACCCAGCAACTGCTTTGAGACCTCCAGAAGAGATATTATCTGTTCCGAGGAGACTACAATTCTTAAATCTCTTTGTACCCCCTTTATTAGTCTCTGTTATTATTGTTGTTGTTTATCACCTTCTTCATATGTGCAAATTAAAAAAACTGAAGTAATCTCTTTAAGTCATCTTTCTTTATTTCAATATTTCTCACTTGCCCTTTAGCTTTCCTGACATCCTTTTCAATGATTGTTCTCATAAGCACTACAGTTAATCAATGGAGATATTACTCTCAGATGTCTTATACAGTTGTAATTTCCTGTTATTCATCACTTGTGACTTCTTCTAAATTTTGGGATATGCTTCTCCTGAATCTCAACTGTACCCACATTTACAAGGCTCTCTCAAGTCATCTCATTTAAGCCTAGCGGCATCTGATCAAAATCTTAAGTTTGGGTGTTCGTATCAGAGCTCTGCCCAAACATTCAAATGTGTTACATCTGGTCACAGCGACTCAATGGTTCGCTCACCTCTAACCCCTCAATCCAGGCCTAAATCTGGAAAGGGTTCCCTTCTTGTTGATTCTTTAACATGCATTTTAAAAAAAAAGTCACCGATTACTCTGCTACTTGTAATATTAGCCCACTTAATACTTTAGAAATGAAAATATTACATGATAACATCCCCATCTAAAACTTGCTTTTTAAAAGAACCATCTTTCTTGGGTCATCTTTTCCATTTTGCTGGTCTCTCCTATTAAGAAGAATAGTTTATACACAGTGGTAAGGCAGGTCATGTGAAGACTGGGCGGTTCAGAATTTTCTTAGCCATTTCTCAGTACACAGATGTTTGTTGCTCTAACCAGAAGTGGGGTACAGCATATGGACCACCAGGTGTTTTCCAGTTAACAGCAGTTAAGTTCCGAGTTTGTTCTTTCGGCTGTTACCTCAAGCCATTCCATTCCTTTCAGCTTTGTTTTTCCGGTTTCTGTTTGAAGTTTGCTTTTCCGAGTTGCTTATTTATTGTGTTTCTGATATATTTTTTCTAAAAATGTTTGTCTTTTTTTGTTCAGGCGATGACGTTACTTTACATTCTCTGGGACTTATTCTGATTGTCCTACAACAGTTTGCTCCATACGTTCTTTGAGTTTGTTTATATCTTAACGTTTTGCCTTCTGTCAGATTATTGAGTTGTAGGTCTTCATGTATTAATATGCAATTGTCTAACTTCACCAGTTCAATTTTTAGGGCTTTTCATATACTATTTGATGAAGGACACCACACCTCACAGAATATTTTAATATTCATTTAATACAGGGTGGGGTGTCATTTTGTTGACATTTCCTTACTTTGATTTTCTTCTGTGCTGTTACATTAGTGGTGAGGAGTTTTATTGCACCATAAGCAGACCCCATTCTACTGTAGATCGGTGGCTGTCAGTTGTGGTCTTTTTCACCTTACTTGTAGTATTTTGTCCATTACGGTTTATTGCTATTCCTGGTCACTTCTTTCACCTGAAATGTTTTCTGTGTATTTGTCCATTGCTTAAGTCCACAAGCTCCTCTTTAATTTCCTGGATGACTTTGTCCACTAATGACGATGTCTTTCCTGCTCTTGAAGTGTTCTCAGATGTTGGTTTACTCTGTGCGACTTTTGTGCATTTCTAATATCAGTTTTTCTAATTCTCATTGATCTTCTCTTGTACTTTTTAGGTGGATTCTGTTGAAATTAAACTTCTGCTGTTATTTTCAGTCTACTGGATTTCCAGCGTTTCGTTTCTTCCCTCTTCCTTTCCATTTTATTACTGGCATTTCAGGTTTGAGAACTGGTTACGTTGTTGGACATTCCACTTTTGGCTAATGTTTTTCTGGTTGTCTAGGTTTATAGTTGGGGTTTTCTCGGACATATAAATGACCTCTTTTTGATGCAAATTTGCCTGTTTGTATAAATGCTGGCTTTCTTTCCTGTAACATTTCTACTTTTCCTGGGCATTGGAGGTATTCTAATTTTTCTTCTCTAGTTTGTTTCTTTCCTTAATTGTTCAAATTAAGTATCCTAAATTTGCATTGGTTATCTTACCTAATTTGAAAATGAAGATTACATTTTTGCACTGCATTTCTGCACAAGCCCTCCCAGGATACCCCTCTCAGCTGAACACTCAAGATCACTTAAGCAGAGGTGCTCTTCTTTACCTTCATTTGATCACTAGACTGTTTCTAGTTGTTCTTGGAACATGTGTTGTCTTTCTTTATTCAACAGTGGTGGGGCTGCTGACTTCTTCTATGCCTGAAGCTTCCTCCTTTTATGATAGCCTTTTGCCACATTCAAAAAAACAAAATTGCTTCTATCAAGTATGAATTTTTTGGTGGGTCAAAAGATTGCTCCTTTGTGAAAACCGCTTGCCACATTCAGAACAGGTATAAGGCTTTTCTCCTGTGTGAATTCGTTGGTGGCTCTGAAGACCACTCTTGTAAAAAAAACGTTTGCCACACATAGAACAACAATAAGGCTTTTCACCTGTGTGAATGATTTTGTGTTTCTGAAGTCTGCATTTTTTCAAAAACTGCTTTCCACATTCAGAACAGGAATACAACATTTCTCCTGTGTGAATTCTTTGGTGGATCTGAAGTGTGCTCTTGTGTGAAAATCGTTTGCCACATTCAGAACAGCAATAGAGCTTTTCTCCTCTGTGTATTGTTTTGTGGATCTGAACACTGCTCTTATGCGCAAACCGCTTGCCACATTCAGAACAGTAATATGGCTTCTCCCCCGTGTGAATTGTTTGGTGGCTATAAAGTTTATTCCTTTGTACAAATCGCTTGCCACATTCAGAACAGCAATAAGGCTTCTCTCCCGTGTGGATTTTTGTGTGTCTTGTGAGAATGCTCCTTTGTGAAAAACATTTGCCACAATCAGAACAAGAATAAGGCTTTTCTCCTGTGTGAATTCTTTTGTGATTCTCAAAATGGCTCCTGTCAAAAAACTGTTTGCCACATTCAGAACAGCTGTGAGGATCGTCTCCTGTATAAAGTTTAAAAGGAAAAATAAATGTTTATTTTCAATCTACTTCTCTATTGTTTGCATTAATTCATAACATGAAATACTGTAAAAGCTGGCAGAAATAACAAACATCCTTTTATAAGCATAAGTGACTGTAAAACTTTGGTTGCAAAAGTAAAGCCACTAAACTTGATAATTTTCCTTTCTGTATTAAAACTTCTTACCATATAAGCCAAGACATTCACACAGTAAACAAAAATAAATAAAGCATATGTTTAAGACACAACTGACAAGATTACAGGTTGCATTTGGGTAATAATACAGAACTATCTCATCATATTGTCATTTTTAAAATATTTAAAATTGTTGTACGTTAATAAAGGTGAAAAGTAATAATCTTCTGTTATCTTAACATTGAAAATAGTTTCATTTATAAAACAGAGTGGCATTCCAAAAATGTGAAAAGTACCTTTAGTAATCACATCTGTGCCCTGCCACTCCTCTACAGCTACACCGAAGGCACTGAACTCCAAAATGTATATCAAAATGACTTATTTAAAATCAGCAGAGAAATTGACAAAGTATTGCAATAATGTACAAGTGGAAGAAAATTTTGAAGATGAGACACTGAATCAGCGTGGCTATATCTGTCTGCTTTGGATGGGGAGGATTACTCAGCTATACAACACACCAGTGGCATTTACATTCTCCATTATAATGTTAATGGATGCATAGTGCAGTGTCAGGATTTATTTATGCCAATCACATTGATTAGCCATGATACAGGATAAGCTCATCTGGAGTTGAACCAATTCTGAACAGAGGCTTTCACTATTTATTTCTGTTATACGATCTGGGGCCAAAAGTTTTGAGAATGACACAAGTATTGGTTTTCACAAAGTTTGCTGCTTCAGTGTTTTTAGATCTTTTTGTCAGATGTTTCTGTGGTATACTGAAGTAGAATTACAAGCATTTCATACGTTTCAAAGGCTTTTATTGACAATTACATTAAGTTTATGCAAAGAGTCCATATCTGCAGTGTTTGCCCTTCTTTTTCAAGCCCTGGCATGCTGGCTGTCAATCAACTTCTGGGCCAAATCAATGACTGATGGCAGCAGTCCATTCTTGTATAATCAATGCTTGGAGTTTGTCAGAATTGGTGAGTTTTTGTTTGTTAACCCGCCTCTTGAGGATTGACCACAAATTCTCAATGGGATTAAGGGCTGGGGAGTTTCCTCAGGTAACAAAGTGACCTCTGAGCTGCCCCAGGGGGAGATACCACAAGGAAGGATGCTCACGTCAAATTTCCCCACCACAAAGCCTGTACTTCCCACATTTCCCAAAGTACATGAAGGCAGCAGAGCTCATCCTGTAACAGCTCTGCAGCAAAATGTGGAAAGGAAACACGTATCTATCTATCTATCTATCTATCTATCTATCTATCTATCTATCTATCACTCACTCCACAGCTACAGGTCATCACTAGGAAGAGGCTAAAACCATAGCAAAGTCCACAATACATCACACATCCCTTACAAAATCAGTTATAGTTTAAAAAAAATAACAAAAGAGAATAAGTATTGCATCTATATAATTCATAATTATGACCACTGGCTCGGAGGGTTTGTTTTCAGTCAGAAGTGGGAGTTCGGGGTATTTGCATATGGATGCAAAATTAGCTTAGACACAGGAAGCCGAGGACCATGGTGCAAGGAACCTTTCGGAATCGGCTAATGTTAAGAGAAGTGTCCCACTGGGGGTCAGAGCTAGGGATGCTGCTATTTTTAATTTTATATATATATTATATATATATACAGTAATCCCTCCTCCATCGCGGGGGTTGCATTCCAGAGCCGCCCGCGAAATAAGAAAATCCGCGAAGTAGAAACCATATGTTTATATGGTTATTTTTACATTGTCATGCTTGGGTCACAGATTTGCACAGAAACACAGGAGGTTGTAGAGAGACAGGAACGTTATTCAAACACTGCAAACAAACATTTGTCTCTTTTTCAAAAGTTTAAACTGCTCCATGACAAGACAGAGATGACATTTCCGTCTCACAATTAAAAGAATGCAAACATATCTTCCTCTTCAAAGAAGTGCGTGTCAGGAGCAGATCATGTCACAGAGATAGAGAAAAGGAAACAAATCAATAGGGCTGTTTGCTTTTAAGTATGCGAAGCACCGCGGCACAAAGCTGTTGAAGGCGGCAGCTCACACCCCCTCCGTCAGGAGCAGAGAGAGAGAGAGAGAGAGATAAAAACAAACAACCAAAAATCAATACGTGCCCTTCGAGCTTTTAAGTATGCGAAGCACCGTGCAGCATGTCGTTTCAGGAAGCAGCTGCACAAAAGATAGCAACGTGAAGATAATCTTTCAGCATTTTTAGACGAGCGTCCGTATCGTCTAGGTGTGCGAACAGCCCCCCTGCTCAATCCCCCTACGTCAGGATCAGAGAAAGTCTGCGCAAGAGAGACAGAGAAAAGTAAGCCGGGTAGCTTCTCAGCCATCTGCCAATAGCGTCCCTTGTATGAAATCAACTGGGCAAACCAACTGAGGAAGCATGTACCAGAAATTAAAAAACCCATTGTCCGCAGAAATCCGCGAACCAGCAAAAAATCCGCGATATATATTTAAATATGCTTACATATAAAATCCGCGATGGAGTGAAGCCGCGAAAGGCGAAGCGCGATATAGCGAGGGATTACTGTATATATAAAATGATTTGAAAGGGAATATAAGTAACAAGTTGATTAGGTTAGCCGATGATACCAAGGTAGGTGGACTGACATATAATCTTAAATCCATTGAATCATTCCAGAGGGACTTGGACACCATACAGGCTAGGGAAATATGTGGCATATGACATTTAATGCAAGTATTTCATGTAGAAAGTAAAAATGTTAGATTTGAATACACCATGGGTGGTCCGAAAATTGAAAGTAGACCCTAAAAGGGAAGGACTTAGGAGTTGTAATGGACTCTACGCCATCAACTGCCAGACAGTGTTCAGAAGAAATTAAGAAGGCTAACAGAATGTCAGGTTATATAGCGCCTTGATGTGTGGAGTACAAGTCACAGGAGGTTCTGCTCGACCTTTATAACACCCTGGTGAGGCCTCATGTGGAGTCCTGGGTGCAGTTTTAGGGCTCCAGGCTACAAAAGGGACATAGCAGCGCTAGAAAAGGTCCAGAGAAGAGCGACTAGGCTGATTCCAGGGCTACAGGGGATGAATTATGAGGAAAGATTAAAAGAGCTGAGCCTTTACAGTTTAAGCAAAAGAAAATTAAGAGGAGACCTGACTGAAGTGTTTAAAATTATGAAGTGTATTAGTCCCGTGGATCGAGAATGTTATTTTAAAATGAGTTCATCAAGAACACGGGGACACAGTTGGAAACCTGTTTCACACAAACATTACGTATTTTTCTTTACACAGAGAACCATAGACACTTGGGATAAGTGACCAAGTAATGTGATAGACAGGAGGACTTTAGGGACTTTCAAAACTCAACTTGATGTTAGTTTAGAAGGATTAAGTGGATAGGACTGGCAAGGTTTGATGGGCTGAATGGCCAGTTATCATCTACAGTACATTGTTCTGATAATACCTTCTGTCTTTTGAATTTTTCAAATTTACAAATGTAGTGAAAGAACAGCAAATTGCTAAACCTTACAACATTGATGAACTCTCAAAACTACATTAAACACAATTTTACTGATTTTCTCACAAAAGAAAAAAAAACACACACACCTGTACAGGCCTATAGCCCCAAACCTAAAGCTTACATATATACTGTATATTTATTTATTTTTCCCCCCACTTACTTTTTCTAGTTGTCTTTGTAGGTAGTGGTTGATCTTCCAGAGTCCTAAAAGTTGAATTTTTTTTACACCTTTTTCTGCTTGACTGTAATGATTTAGACTTCAGGTTCACAGAAGATCGGGATGATGAACAGGGTCTGCTTTGAGACGAGACTAAGCCAGTCACCACTCCATCTTGACACCCATAAAGAAGGCCATCCGCCTTGACATTCTCCACAATGGTATGGTTGCACGTTTCACCTCTGACCCATTTCTCTTCAGTCTCTTCTTTAATTCCTACTGATCCCAGTTCAAAATACTCATCCTTAATGTCCAGGTTCTCCTGTTTAGGGAAGACACACTCCCACTCACAGTCCTCTTCCTTAATACTTACAGTTATTATCTCCATAATATTTGTGTCAGCCTCACACGGCTCCTTTTTGACATCTATGCAGATGTTACAGTACAGGGCAGCTTCCTTTGTCTTTCTGTGAAAACAACAGCATTTAATTCCAGTAAAACTGCAGCATGCAGATCCAAAGACATTTTATTTCACTTTGCAACACCCTCTCAGATAAGGTTTACACTTAAGAGCAACCCGACAGTAATTTAACTTCACATAAAATTATCATGTGTAAAACAAATTTGGAAGTGTAGTGAGGGTGGAACAGGTTGGAAAAGCATAACCTTTGCCCACAGCAGTAGGTCAGCAGTATTCAATCTTTGGGTTAAGCATACAGAATTGTTATAGAATTGTTTTATCGGTTATAGGTTTATACAGAAAGAGCCACATGATTGTGTTAAAAATCTGATGTCGGGAAGAAGGAGAAGAAAAGTGGTGTTTAACTTTGCCGCAAAGAAGTGTGAGACAATTTGACTGATTGATGTTAATTGGTTCATTATCAGTTCTGCCTTTGGCAATGACAATAACTAAAATTAATTTGGTAAGTCTCTCACTTTATTTTCCTTACCTTTCATAGTTAGGAGGGTTTTCTGGCTGTTAGACTTCTACCAAGGTAAATGAAGCTCACTCATTTTAAGGAACAGAAGAGTAGAGTTTTCTAACAAACACAGGAATTATAGAAATATGATGATTGAATATATATATCAGTACAGAAGGCAGGATGCGAGACAGACAACCACAATAGCAAGTAAATAGCTAGCTTCTTCAGTGTTTAGAGTTCTAATTTATATTGGCACAGTTAAACAGCTCACTACCAAGACTCATGTTCAATGTTGTGTAGAGTTGAGTGTTGTTGTTCCAGGATAAAGTCGAGGATTTTTCTATTTTACGATTGAATGCACTCGATTTTTTTTTTCTTTTGGCTACATGGTCCTTTATTTTGTGGTATGGTGTGAAGCCATCTTCCTCAACTCTGTGTTAGGCTTTGTTGCGTCCTCTGCACCTTCATAGACAACAGCATTACTATTTCTAGCAAATGAATTAAGGCTCTGAAGTGCCCTTCTTGAAATAATGCAGCTTTTCAGTCTTAGTTGTTTTTATCTAAACTTTAAGAACACTAGAACAATCTAGATGAGAACTGGATATTCAGACCAACAAAGCTCACCAGTCCTATCGTCGTAATTCTTCTATAAAAACTTCAAGTCTACAGTATATTTGAAAGTCATTAACGTCTTACTGTCTATCATGTTCCATGGTGGCTTATTCCAAGTGTCTATTGTTCTTTGTGTAACGAAAATACTTCCTAATATTTGTGTGAAATTTACCCTTCACAAGTTTCCAACTGTGTGCCCGTGCTCTTGATGAACTTATTTTAAAATAACAGTCCTGATCTACTGGACTAATTCCCCTCATAATTTTAAACACTTCAGTCATGTTTCCTCTTAATCTTCTTTTGATTAAACTGTAAAGGCTCAGCTCTTTTAATCTTTCCTCATAATTCATCCTCTGTAGCCCCTGAATCAGCCGAGTTGCTCTTCTCTGGACCTTTTCTAGAGCTGCTATGTCCTTTATGTTGACCCAAACTGCACCCAGTACTCCAGATGAGGCCTCACCAGTGTGTTATAAAGCTTGAGCAGAACCTCCTGTGACTTGTACTCCACACATCAAGGCGCTATATAACCTGACATTCTGTTAGCTTTCTTAATGGCTTCTGAACACTGTCGGGAAGTCGATAGCTTAGAGTCCACTACGACTCCTAAATCCTTCTCATAAGGTGTACTCTCGATTTTCAGACCTCCCATTGTGTATTCAAACCCACCATTTTTATTTCCTATGTGTAATACTTTACATTTACTGACATTAGATTTCAACTGCCACAAATCTGCTCCAAGCCTGTATGATGTCCAAGTCCTTCTGTAATGATTTAATGGATGCTAGATCACCTGTGAATCCACCTATATTGGTATCATCTGCAAACTTAACCAACTTGTTACCTATATTCCTATCCAAATAATTTATATATATGTTAAAAATATCAGCAGCCCTAGCACTGACCTCTGCTGGTAACCACTCTTAACATCGGACAAATCTGATGAGGTTCCTCACACCATCACCCTCTGCTTCCTGTTTCTGAGCCAATTCTGCACCTGTCTACAAACATCACCCTGAACTCCCACTTCTTTTAGTTTGATGCCCAACCTCTCATATGGCACCTTATCAAATGCTTTTTTTTTTTTTTTTTCATTTTTTTTAATATTTTTATTTTATTAATTTTCATTGTAATCATTCCATACAAAGAGATCAATTTATAACCCAACAAATTTGAAGACAAATCAAACCCCACCCCTGAGAAGGAGAGCTTAGCTAAAGGAAAATTGCTTAAGGCTTTTTAATAAGGCAACATTAAACAAAAGAAAGGGAGAAGTAAATATCTATGTAAATAAGAGATGAAGAAGGGAGTTAAATGTGATAATAGTTATTTCTCTTATTCTAAAATAATATTGATTAAATCCTGCCATGTTTTGAAAAAATTTTGTACAGATCCTCTAACTGAAAATTTGATTTTTTCCAATTTCAAATAATATGAAACATCGGTTTCCCACTGACTTATAAGAGGAGAATTAGGATTCTTCCAATTTAACAAAATAAGTCTGCGTGCCAAGAGTGTAGTGAATGCAATCACCGTTTGCTTGTCCTTCTCCAATTCAAGTTCATCTGGAAGAACACCGAACACAGCTGTTAGTGGGTTAGGAGGGATTGTGATACCAAGGCTGTCTGAAAGGCACTTAAAAATTTTTGTCCAAAATTATGTTAGTTTGGTGCAGGCCCAGAACATGTGAACCAGTGAGGCAGGAGCTTGGTTGCAGCGCTCGCAGGTTGGATCCTGCCCTGGAAACATTTTGGACAGTTTTAAGCGAGACAGATGAGCTCGATATATAATTTTTAGATGAATTATTCTATGCTTTGCGCATATAGAACTCGAGTGAATTCTCTGCTTTGCTACCTTCCACTCCTTTTCTGATATATTGATTAAGAGATCTTCTTCCCAATGTCCTCTTGGATCTTTGAAAGGTAGGGAATCTAATAAGATTTTATATATTGCGGAAATGGTGTTTAATTCCTCGAAATTGAGCAGTATTTTTTCCAGCATTGTGGAGGGAGCAAGGTGGGGGAAATCGGGCAATTTCTGTTTAACAAAATTTCTAATTTAAAGATAGTAAAAGAAATGTGTAGCTGGGAGGTTGAATTTTGAACGTAATTGTTCAAAAGATGTAAATATGTTGTCTATATAAAGATCTCTGAGCATTTTAATCCCAAAACTTTTCCAGGTATTAAAAACTGGATATACTTGCGAAGGTTGAAAGAGGTGGTTCCCTTGCAGAGGTGCCACTGATAAAAGATTTTCCATCTTAAAATGCTTCCTAATTTGGTTCCATATTCTGAGTGAGTAAAGCACAATTGGGTTATTAGTATATTTGTGATAACTTTCATTTATTGGAGAGCAGAGCAGGGAGTATAAAGAAGTACTACAGGATTTTACTTCTATTGCGGACCAAGCCTGTGTATGTTCATTTATTTGTGTCCAGGTTTTTATGGCTTGTATGTTTGCTGCCCAGTAATAAAACTGAAAATTAGGTAAAGCCATGCCACCTTCTGCCTGAGGTCTTTGTAGGGTCGCTCTTCGGATACGTGGGTGTTTTGAGTTCCAAATGAATGAGGTTATTATTGAATCTAACTGTTTAAAAAACGATTTATTGATATATATTGGAATGTTTTGAAATAAAAAGAGAAGTTTAGGAAGGATATTCATCTTAACAATGTTAATTCTTCTGGCTAGAGTGAGATGAATGCTTTCTGAAAGTCCACATAAACAATATCATAAGCTCCACTTTAATCATATCCATTTGTTGCTTCCTCATAGAATTCCATCATGTTAGTAAAACACGACCTCCCTCTTCTGAACCCACATACACAATTCAGTAAAACTCCTGTGCTTCCCAGGTGTTGCTCAATCTTATCCTTAATAATTCTTTCCATTTATTTTCCTGTGATACAAGTTAAGCTCACTGGCCTATAGTTGCTAGAATCTGCCCATACATAATGCAATAATATTTGCCATTATCCAGTCTTTTGGAATCTCTCCAGTGGGCAGTGACTTCCTAAAAATGTGTCATGGATTTATATCTGTACTTATATCGGAGGGTAAATATCTGGTCCCAGAGGTTTGTTTGATTTCAGCTTATTTAATCTGAGCAGCACTTCTCTCTCTACAATTTCCAAATCCCTCAGTACCTCCTTAGTAGTCCCTGTTACCGCTGCGAGGTTATCCACTTGCTCACTTGTGAAGACCTCAGAAAAATGCAAGTTTAGAGTGTCTGCTATTAAATTGTCTGTATCTTTTAATTCCCCTTTACTATTTCTGATGCACGGCGGCACGGTGGCACAGTGGTTAGCGCTGCTGCCTCGCAGTTGGGAGACCTGGGTTCGCTTCCCGGGTCCTCCGAGTGGAGTTTGCATGTTCTCCCCGTGTCTGCGTGGGTTTCCTCTGGGCGCTCTGGTTTCCTCCCACAGTCCAAAGACATGCAGGTTAGGTGGATTGGTGATTCTAAATTGTCCCGTGTGTGTGCTTGGTGTGTGGGTGTGTTTGTGTGTGTCCTGCGGTGGGTTGGCACCCTGCCCGGGATTGGTTCCTACCTTGCGCCCTGTGTTGGCTGGGATTGGCTCCAGCAGACCCCCGTGACCCTGTGTTCAGATTCAGCGGGTTGGAAAATGGATGGATATTCCTGATGCACTTGACCTCTTCATTGACTGTTCTTGTACTGCTAAAATACTGAAAGAATCTCTTAGGGTCGCCTTTGGCCTTATCTGCTATATTCCTCTCCAACTGTCTTTTAGCCTTCATGATATCCTTCTTAATGGTTGCCCTCATGTTCTCATACACTCTACGATTCACTTTGGAGTTATTACTCTTATATGCCTTATAAAGCTGTTTTTTTTTTTTCCTTTGCAGCTTCTTTTTTTTTTTTTTTTTAACTCTTTATTAACCCACTGCTGAGTTTTTAAATTTCCTATTGATTTCAATTTTAGGTATGTACCTGCCCTGCATTATACTGTATATAAAATATTTTTAATCCTGTTCCACTGCTCCTCAATTGTCTTGACACTTAACAGCTTATCCCAGTCTATCCTCCTTAGACTTTGCTGCATTTGCTCAAAATTTGTCCCACCAAAGTTAAACTTGACTTGTTTAGTCATTGTATCTGCATCCTTCCAAAACACTGAGAATTGTATTACATTATGGTCACTTGACCCTAGTTGTCCAATCACCTCTCCACCCTTAATTCTATCCTGATTATTACAAAATACTAAATCCAGACAGGCTTCACCCCATGCTGGTGCTTAACATGCTGTGTTAGAAAACAGTCACTGATTACTTCTAAAAATTCCACTCTTGTGCTCCTTCATTTACAAGGTTATTCCAGTTAATATTTGGATAGTTCAAGTCCCCCATGACAGTAATATCCCCCTGTTAACTTGCCTTTTTAATATTACTAAAAGGATCTATGTTGAAATTACTGTCTGCATTGGGTGGTCTATAACACCCCTAAAATAAGGTCCCTTTCCCTAATTCTTTTCAGGTGAAGCCACATGTCCTCACTAAGACGGGGCTCACCGTTCAACTGAAGATGACTTGCGTTTTACTCTTGAAACATTTTTGTTTCACTCAAATTATTATTTTTTATTTATAAGCATTACTTTGTGGATTTGTCTTCGCAAACCACATGGTTTTACGGTTTCCTTACCTTTGCAAGCCATTTTGATACTTCAACACATACAAGTTTATTTTTGAGGCTTTAACCCTTTCAGACCTGCATGGGCCAAAGCTGGCCAATGGAGCTGGAATTAAGCCCACTGAGTTGAGGCCGTTTTCAGGCAGGCAAGAGAGGCATGGCCTGGTTTGTCCTGGAAGCTTTTTCAAGGCCTCATACTTTGCGTTAAAATGGTTCAGACTCCAATTAATTACAACCATGACATTGTCTTTCTAACCAAGCACTTCACAAATCTGTATATATAGGTTGTGAAAATAAAATGGAACATTTTTGCAGCTTTCATTGACCCTCTTTATGGTAACCAAGATAACATGTAATGTTTCCTCTCCAACTGTCTGAAGCCACTGCATTGCTTCAGGTTTCATATTTTCTGCCTGTCTCTCGTTTCATCTCCAATCTGTTGGAGCTCCCATCAGTTTATTACAATGTACACACATGTTGTGATCTCAATGAGATCGAAAGAGGTGATGTCACAACCAAATGTGACTGAAAACAGACAGAAGTCTTATTTTAGGACACAGCAGAAGATGAGCCGACTTTAATGAATCAAATACCACGGTCTTAGTGAATGGAACTAGCGATAAAAGTCTTATTGGAAGCTTGTTTTAGATTCTTCTTATACGAAGGCATTTGACAAAATGCATGGCAAAGCAGAGACTAGGTTATGGGTAGGTAATAAAGTCTAAATACTGGAGAGAAGTCAAGAAACCGATCATCAAAAGCCAAATACAAGTTGAAAGAGAGCAAGTAAAAGAATGTGTTTGTGATATCTAGATTTTTTTCCCCATACACTGGGGCAAAAAAGTATTTAGTCAGCCACCAATTGTGCAGGTTCTCCCACTTAAAAAGATGAGAGAGGCCTGTAATTTTAATCATAGGTATACCTCAACTATGAGAGACAAAATGAGAAAAAAAATCCAGAAAATCACGTTGTCTGATTTTTGAAGAATTTATTTGCAAATTATGGTGGAAAATAAGTATTTGATCACCTACAGACAAGCAAGATTTCTGGCTCTCACAGACCTGTAACTTCTTCTGTAAGAGGCTCCTCTGTCCTCCACTCGTTACCTGTATTAATGGCACCTGTTTGAACTTGTTATCAATATAAAAGACACCTGTCCACAACCTCAAACAGTCCCACTCCAAACTCCACTATGGCCAAGACCAAAGAGCTGTCAAAGGACACCAGAAACAAAATTGTAGACCTGCACCAGGCTGGGAAGACTGAATCTGCAATAGGTTAGCAGCTTGGTGTGAAGAAATCAACTGTGGGAGCAGTTATTAGAAAATGGAAAACATACAAGACCACTGATAATCTCCCTCGATCTGGGGCTCCATGCAAGATCTCACCCCGTGGGGTCAAAATGATCACAAGAACGGTGAGCAAAAATCCCAGAACCACACGGGGGGGACCTAGTGAATGACCTGCAGAGAGCTGGGACCAAAGTAACAAAGGCTACCATCAGTAACACACTACGCCGCCAGGGACTCAAATCCTGCAGTGCCAGACGTGTCCCCCTGCTTAAGTCAGTACATGTGCAGGCCCGTCTGAAGTTTGCTAGAGAGCATTTGGATGATCCAGAAAAGGATTGTGAGAATGTCATATGGTCAGATGAGAAAAAAATAGAACTCTTTGGTAAAAACTCTACTCGTCGTGTTTGGAGGAGAAAGAATGCTGAGTTGCATCCAAAGAACACCATACTTACTGTAAAGCATGGGGGTGGAAACATCATGCTTTGGGGCTGTTTTTCTGCAAAGGGACCAGGACGACTGATCCGTGTAAAGGAAAGAATGAATGGGGCCATGTATCGTCAGATTTTGAGTGAAAACCTTCTTCCATCAGCAAGGGCATTGAAGATGAAACGTGGCTGGGTCTTTCAGCATAACAATGATCCCAAACACACCGCCCGGGTAACGAAGGAGTGGCTTCGTAAGAAGCATTTCAAGGTCCTGGAGTGGCCTAGCCAGTCTCCAGATCTCAACCCCATAGAAAATCTTTGAAGGGGTTGAAAGTCCGTGTTGCCCAGCGACAGCCCCAAAACATCACTGCTCTAGAGGAGATCTGCATGGAGGAATGGGCCAAAATACCAACGACAGTGTGTGAAAACCTTGTGAAGACATACAAAAAACGTTTGACCTCTGTCATTGCCAACAAAGGGTATATAACAAAGTATTGAGATGAACTTTTGTTATTGACCAAATGCTTTTTTTCCACCATAATTTGCAAATAAATTCTTCAAAAATCAGACAATGTGATTTTCTGGATTTTTATTTCTCATTTTGTCTCTCATACTTGAGGTATACCTATGATGAAAATTACAGGCCTCTCTCATCTTTTTAAGTGGGAGAAATTGCACAATTGGTGGCTGACTAAATACTTTTTTGCCCCACTGTATATAAACTCATAAGATTATTAGTTGTGTTTTCTCAATCCAGATGATGAAAGCGCTGAAAATGACATTGTTAGGATACTATGGCTAACTTATCTGTTCAATGTCTCACAAAAGGCAGACAAAGCACACTTGCAATAGCAGACTGGTTTGGTGAAAGGCGACCAGTAAGTGTCTTCCAACTCTGGAGCGATCACATGCTTCACCCTCCCAAATACTTAAGTGTGCTGGAGGGAAGACTCCATCTGATGGTTCAGCTAAAAAAAATACAGAAGGAACAATGTGGGTTTCGTCCTAGCTGTGCAACAGTAAACCAGCCCTTCTACCTGGCACAGTTGTTGGAGGGCTCATGCATCTTGTAGATATGGAAGCAGCATATGATTGTGTCCCTTAACATGTGTTGTGGGTGGAGTTGCAGGAATATTGGTTAACTGGGGCGCTCTTGTATGCTATTCGTTCCCAAAGAATACAGCGAGAGGTGTGCCCAAATACTTGACATTAATCAGAATTTGTTTACCGTGGGTGTCAGATTTCATCATGGCTGTGTCTTGTCACCATTCCTGTTCAAGGTTTTCACAAACAGGATATCAAGGAGCAGCTGAGGATGTAAGGATGTCCAATTGGGGAGGCTAGGGGTAGCACTATTGCTTTATGCAGATTCTGTTGTTTTCTTTGCCCAATCTGACAGTAACCTTCAGCATGTACGCGAGTGCTTTGCTACTGATTGTGAAGCTGCAAGGATCAGAATCAGCATTTCCAAGTCTAAGGTCCTGGTTGCACTTTCCGAATCAGGGGAAAAATAAAACTTTAAGCTTACCAGTTGATCTACATCTCTGTCCTCCCTCATGCTCACGGACTGTAGGTAATGACCAAAAGAATGAGATTGTGAATACAAGTGGCCAAAACATGGTTTATTCGCAGGGTGACTGAAATGACATTCCATAATAAGGTGAGTACTAGGGTGTTGTACCGTGTTAGCCATTATGAATGTAGAGAAAACCCAAGCAAAATGACCCCTTTTATTGGCTAACTAAAAAGATTACAATATGCAAGCTTTCGAGGCAACTCAGGCCCCTTCTTCAGGCAAGATGTAATCATACATTTAGGTACATACCTAAAATTACATCTTGCCTGAAGGGGCCTGAGTTGCCTCAAAAGCTTGCATATTGTAATCTTTTTAGTTAGCCAATAAAAGGGGTCATTTTGCTTGGCTTTTCTCTACATAATAAGGTGAGAAACTCAGTGACTCTGGGAAACCACAGAATAGAATCGCTGCTCTTCTGGGTCATTTTGTGCACGTTGTAAGAATGCTCCACCTGGGCTGCTTCTATCCCTAGAGTGCTCAATGGGCAGAAACCCTGCAGCAGACCCAGGACATGCTGAAGGTATTCTATCTCTTGGCTGGCTGGGGAACACCTGGCAATCCCTCAGAAAGAGCTGGAATCTGCTGCTGGGGACAGGTAAGTCTTGATTGACCTGCTTGGTCTGCCACAACCTCAACCCTCACCAGGAAAGGAAATTCAGAAGATTAGATGAGAAGATAGCGATGTAGGGACCACCAAAATTACATAATATATTGAGGTGTACATACATATTTCATAATTCTACAAATGGCACAACAGTAGTAAACAGGAAGGGAGCAGGAGGACTAAACAAAAAAAACTTTCGGCCGTAATGTTAGATTAGACAAGAACACTGATCTGGTGAATCACCAATCACCCGCTTTTATGCTGAGCCCCGACCTCAACACAGGTGTGTCAGTTCCCGCGAGATTACTAAACCCCTTCTCTGGCATCATCATCTAGTAAAATGTAGCAATACAAATGTAAATATTAAGTAAACCAGTAACGGCGGACTGCATGATACCGTGCAGTGAATACACTTGACTTATAGTTCTCCTACTCTTTCTCTGTACGTTTAGGATCTGTTTGATCAGAGGTTGATACGCTTGCTGATTTGTGAGCAGCTTGTTTTCTTCACCATAGCTGCCCGATTCGTCTCTTCTTTCATCGGGATCTTTTCATGTTAATACTGATTAAGTCAGTTTTTATGTTGGAATTACTTAGTATGTTTTTCTTAATTTTTCACTTAAGTGTTCAATCTGCCTCAAGAATGATTTAAGATATGAAGAACTAGAGGGAGTGACGGCGAAGGTGGGAGGGATAAGAAAGGCACCCATACGCATGCGCCGCAGCACTACCACCCGCTGCCGACAGTTGATTCTACAATGAAATAAATCTCATCTTTAACTTCCTTACAGCGAGGAGTGAGCACCAACTCCTCGCCATCAATCAGCATAGTATGACAATTTCAATGGTCATTTTCAACTATTAGCCAGTTTTCCTTTTAATATTCACACTCCGTTCTAGAAACCTCACACTTTCCAATGACCTTTGCAGTGGATTTCATTAGCCATAATAGGCTGTCAGATGTCCCATTAGCAAATTTTTTTTATTTTATTTAAACCCCCAAACATTAAGGAAAAGGCACTAAAAACACGCCACCAGTTAAATGGCTTGAAAATTTGAACCATGCAGGATTTGTCAAATAAATCAACTGCCTACTCCAGCCATTAAATTTAATCAGTATTTATTATTGGATTGGGCTTTACCATTCAAATACAGGATTGTACCACGTTTGACAAAGTTGAAAAAAAAAAAAAAAAAAAAAAAAAAACTTCTTTCAGCTGCCCCTGTTAGTGGTTGCCACAGCGGATCATCTTCTTCCATATCTTTCTGTCCTCTTCATCTTGTTCTGTTACATCCATCACCTGCATGTCCTCTCTCACCACATCCATAAACCTTCTCTTAGGCCTTCCTCTTTTCCTCTTCCCTGTCAGCTCAATCCTTAACATCCTTCTCCCAATATACTCAGTATCTCTACTCTGCACATGTCCAAACCAACGCAATCTCGCCTCTCTGACTTTGTCTTCAAACTGTCCAACTTGAGCTGACCCTCTAATGTCCTCATTTCTAATCCTGTACATCCTCTTCACACCCAATGCAAATCTTAGCATCTTTAACTCTGCTACCTCCAGCTCTGTCTCCTGCTTTCTGGTCAGTGCCACCGTCTCCATATGTAAGTAAATGTATGCGGTCTAAACTGGATCAAACAGGATTCATAATGTTAGACCGTGTTACTTTATAAATACACACATACAGATGATGTTGTCCAAACTTCATCGGTTAAAATACAGTAGAGACATAATTTTGTCTATTTTTCCAGCGCATCGCGCACAAAAGCAAGAGAATGATGGGAGCACCAGAACTCTGCTCACATCGCGTCGCTTCGTACCGCAAGCCGCAAACAGTAAGTCTGTGATAAGCGGAATACCGCTACGCTTTGCACTCACGGGACGGAAGAACAATCCCGACCGCTTTTATATAGTGTCTTGATAGATAAGTTGACTGTAGCAATTATTAATATTGTTAGAAAGAATGCATTAGATATTTACTGAAAGGTATGTTTTAAGGTTTTGGTTTAGTGAAAATTAGTTGCATATTATTTAGCTTTAATATATATAGGGTGCAACTTTTAATGCAATGCAATGCAATACTTGCATAATTAGATCTGGACCACCCTGTATCCATATTACTAACCGAGAATGCTAAACCAGATGATGGACGCAGGCACATCCGGCAATGGGCCGTAGCTGCAAAAAGACGTACTGCGCAGGCGCAAAAAGAGTCCGTGAGAGTCGGCTGAGGAGCCGAGAAAGGCGGACAAAAGAGGGCGAGAGAGGCGGATGAGGGGCCGCGAGAGGCGGACAAGACCACAGAAAAAAGGAGTGAGCACAGGAAAAATGGAGAAATGAGGCGCAAAGAGCACCGAAAAAAGGAAAAGGCACATAAAAAAAGTATTCAAACGCAAGCAAAGCACGAAACACATTGCACACGAAACTAGACCCAAAAAAAAAAAAAAAGAGGCTCGCGCACAACAGCAAGGCACCCCCCCCCCCCTACAGGCACCGGACGGGACACACACCAAGAGGGGGATTCAACAAGCCCATGGAACACAAAAAAAAGAACACAAAACCACCCCACAGACCCTACAAGCAACGGACGGGACACACACAAAGAGGGGGATTCAACAAGACACAGGAACACAAAAAGAAAGAAGACGCTCGCGTGACAACAATCCTCAACAATCCCCCCCCACCCACATCCATAAGAAGTGACACCCAAAGCCACATATTCTAAAGTGAACGTCAGCACCTTCACACTAGACAGCATAGGTGTCAGCATTGGTGGATCTCCTTACAATAAAGCACTATTAACCGTTCAACTGCAGAAAAGGAAACATATTAACAGTGACTGCGACCCTCCTTATTAGTTATCCATATTTCGCATGCTGAGAAAGAAACAAGTCATGAATACACGGTCACGGGTACAAAACGAAAAGGAAATGATAACAGGAACAAACACACGAACACGAAAGAAACAACAACATAGACGGCTATGCAGCATAGGTGGATCTCATTACAATAAGGCACTATTAACCGTTCAACCGCAGAAAAGTCTCCATATTAACAGTGAGTGCAATACTCCTTATTACTTATCCATATTTCTAAAAGAAAAAATGTCTCGACTCCAAAAACGCAAAGCTCAACTAAAGCTTCTAACTAACGATGTACCTAAAAGTAAAAACTTTATGAACTGCATTAGATCCTACAATAGTTCATTTGCTTTTGCATATACCGGAGTAAATATCAGGCCACCAAAAGGCAATGGCCCATACTGCGTTCGCATATGTGCACAGATACTGCATCGCATTGGAACAGTGCACCCTGAAACAAATCAACAACGCAAATATGCACAAATCTACATCCTAGATCCACATGACGCAATCTATCAATCAAAGTGCTGCATCGCAACAGGCACGGATTCAAAAGAAACACCTCCCGTCTCAGACATACGTTAATGGCAGCGAAGGCTACAACAGGCTTCTCACACAGCACAGGCACATCGATTACAGCTCCAAAACAACACGTCCCAAATACTACACATGCAACAACGCGCCTCTCAAACGGCACAAGGAAAACATACACCAGGAAAATTCATTCGGATTAATGAATGTCATTTGCAATCATTGTCATTCAGTTCACTTCCCTGAAGAAACAACTGGCAATACAAGTTATACATTTACACGTTGTTGTCAAAAGGGTCAAATTAGACTGCCTTCTTTACATTCATATACTGAATATCTACAGAAGCTTATAACTGACGATGTACCTGAAAGTGAAATCTTTATCAACTACATTAGATCCTACAAATCGGTATCCACTATGAACATTAACGGTGGCACTGCACGTGACATCCGTCTTGAAAAAATGTTGTTTATTGATGAATGTACAATGGCATGAAGTCACTTACTCAACACCATTCATAAACTTCTACAAACGTTTATGAATAATAATATTTGATTTGGAGGAAAGGTACTTTTATGAGGAGGAGATTTTACACAGTGCTTAGCTATTCTTCCAGATGCCATGCACTCAGCTATTGTTCAGTGCACCTTAAAATACGCAGACAATTGGCATTGCTTTCAAAAGATACAGTTAGTAAAAAAGATACGATGTCCAGAACCAGATCATAACAATTGCTTATTACAACTGAGAGATGGTACACTCACCAATACAGATGGACTTCAGCCACATATTATTACAATTCCTCAAGCCTTTATCTGCGACGACTTAGTTACAGAGACATTTGGAACAGCAATCTCATTAGACCAAATGCCCCTTTTAACACAACGCACTATATTATGTCCAAAAAATATTAATGTGGAAAACATAAATACCCAAGTCATTCCATTACTTCCTGGAGAGACACAACTCTTTCTAAGCTCTGACAAACTTGACTCTGATCACAACAATAACCATCTTAAATGACCTTACAAGTTCTGACCTGGAATTACCTTTTACACTTACACAGCGTGTACAAAGAAATTTTCAAATAAACCTTTACACTGTGCCACACACTTTAGTGTTTGCTTTCTATTTGCATCATCTACACCGTCACACTATTCTATATCTCATTCATACATCACGCTCTTTGTCATTCCCAACACCAGGGGTTGGCGAGCGAAGCGAGCAGGGGGCGGAGCCCCCTAGTTATGTCAGAAACAAGCACAGCTTCAAAATATGTAAGTAATAAAGTATGAACATATAGTTTTCGAAAGCTCGCTTCTTGAAACGATTGTGGTTAAGTAACTTTCCTGCTGATAGGTTCTGCTAGGCTGAAAAGAGAACTTGTGGTTAACTTCGCTCTACAGAAATAAGTCAGTTGTGCAAGAACTACTGAGCTAGCTTGTAGTTCTATACTTTAATATGGGGTGACAGTCACATACAGTTGAAGCCACAAGCTTCCATACATTTAGGGTGAATTCTTTAAAACTCACTTTATAACCCCCTCCACAGATTTTATACTAACAAAATAGTACTAGGGTGTTGTACAGTGTTAGCCATTATGGATATAGTGAGAAGTTAAGCAAAATGACACCCTTTATTGTCAAATCATGCTTCTCTGTTTGGCAGTCAGATGGGGGGAGTCTGGGTTTGGCAGATACCAGGAGAACTTTACCTGCCTGACTGCATTGTGAAGTTTGGTGGCGGGATAATGGGCTGTTTTCAGGGTTTAGGGTAGGCCTCTTCAGTCCAGTGAAGGGCAATCTTAATGCATCAGCATACCAAGACATTTGGGACAACACTATGCTTCCAGACTTTGTGGAAACAGTTTGGGGAAGGCCCCTTTCTATTCCAGCACGACTGTGCCACAGTGCATAAAGCAAGCTCCATAAAGACCTGGTTGGATGAGTTCAGTGTGGAAGAACATGACTGGCTCACACAGAACTCTGCCCTCAACCCCATTGAACACCTTTGGGATGAACTGGAGTGGGGATTGCGAGCCAGGCCTTCCCCTCCAACATTAGTGCCTGACCTCACAAATGCTCTACAGAATGAATGGGCACACATTTCCACAGAAATGCTCCAAAATATTGTGGAAAGCCTTCCAAGGCGAATGAAAACTGTTATAACTGCAAAGGGGGGGGGGGGGGGGGGGGGGGACTTTGAATGCACTGTCATTAAAGTCCCTGTTTGTTTAATGGTCAGGCGTCCCAATACTTTTCTTCATATAGTGTACATCATTTGTATGAAAATGTGCTATAGAAATAAATGTTGTTAAATTTTAATCCGGTTATTAGTACCGTTATTTGAACATGGGCGGTGCTGTGTTTTAGAGCACATGCTATCACACTATGGTGATGAACTTCTCTATGTGAAATGATCCATCAATAGCAAATGATCAGACCACAATAATATTAATATATTTAGAATGGTATGCTTGTAGAAATGCAGTATATAAATGAAAAAATCATTTCCATGTCTGCTATTGTTAATGACACAGATCAAGTAGTAACTTCAACGGTATTTCAAAAAATAAAGTAAGAATTCTCTGGGGAAAAAAAAAACCACTTTAAAAGCTTAGAAATGGACAGACGACATACAGTCAGCCTCAGGAAATATCAAAAATAAATAATTTACTGTATGTATATGGCCATCTTACCGCTCACAAGGGGAATCTCAAAAAATAAAAAAAGAAAACATTGTTGAAATTAAATAACCACTTCCCTAAACGAGCTGCAGTTTAAAGTAACAAATGACATCAGAGCACACTTGTTATTTAATTCTCGCATCTTTTTTTGGTTATACTGGAAGTCTTGAATTGTCACATTATCAGACAGTCAAATTGTATGGATTAAGGAGGCAGGTACAACTTGCATGCTGTACAATTTGACAACTGTAAAGAAAACTTTGTTCTTGCACTTGCAAAACTTTGTCTTGCGAGGACATTTTTGGCGAGTAATACTAAACTTTCATTCAAAATTTGTACTAACCCCTACTCTCTCTTCTGTTTCCTTTTCCGGTGTCCTATTGGTGGTGGCTTGTGCCACCACCATCTACCCAAAGCACCATGATGTTCCAACAATGATGGATGGATTAAAAGCCAGAAGTCTGTATAACCATCAGCATAAAGTGACTCCGTGAGAACCCTAACTACAAAGAGGACTATTTCATTTATGTTAGGTAGAATGCCCAAAGGGGACTGGGCGGTCTCGTGGCCTGGAACCCCTACAGATTTTATTTTTTTCTCCAGCCTTCTGGAGTTTTTTTTTGTTTTTTCTGTCCACCCTGGCCATCGGACCTTACTCCTTTTTATGTTAACTAAGGTTGTCTTATTTTAATTTCTTATTTGTCTTTTATTCTTCTTTTCTTCATTATGTAAAGCACTTTGAGCTACTTTTTGTATGAAAATGTGCTATATAAATAAATGTTGTTGTTGTTGTTGTTGAAATGTGTCAAAAACTAAAAGTTAATCGTTGAAAAACTAACTTAATAAAACCTAAATTTAGAAAATGGCCAAGTAGTACTAGGGTGTTGTACCATGTTAGCCATTATGAATGTAGAGAAAAGCCAAGCAAAATGACACCTTTTATTGGCTAACTAGAAAGATTACAATATGCAAGCTTTCAAGGCAACTCAGGCCCCTTCTTCAGGCAAGATGTAAATGGCCAAAAAACTAAACCTGAATAAAAACCACAAAATAAAATCAAAAACTAAATAAAAACTAAAAAATGTCTTAAAACTAAAAAAAAAACATAGCTAACCTCTCTTCTGATCCTCCACAGCTAAACTTATACTTCTGTTTCAGAAATTGTAGAGTTTGGGTGTGACTGTTGAAAGGGGCAGCTATACTCAACTACTCAACAAATCCAAATCCTACTGTGTGGTATCATCTACTGTTGAATTCTGCTCTGTACTTGTAACATTTCTATTGCACTATTATATTGTATGGAGGATTACTTGTGTTCTGTTCTGTGTGTTGTATTGTGTTGTGTTGTGTTGTATTGTCCCCCTTCTCTTTGACACCCTCTGCACGCCCAACCTACCTGCAAAGGGATCTCTCTTTGAACTGCCTTTCCCAAGGTTTTTTCCATTTTTTCCCCTACTAGCTTTTTTTTTGGGGAGTTTTTCCTTGTCTTCTTAGAGAGTCAAGGCTGGGGGGGCTGTCAAGAGGCAGGGCCTGTCAAAGCCCATTGCGGCACTTCTTGTGGGATTTTGGGCTATACAAAAATAAATTGTATTATATTGTATGGCACAAAATGTTGGATGTGGCCTTTCCACACGAGATGTGACTTTTGTACAATGACAGGGTTAAGGATCTCCTCACTCTCCCACACTCACAAAATGAATATCCCCTTGAACACAATAGCTCCTGAAAGAATGATGAATAAGGGTCTAAAGAAAACTGAGCCCATCTAATTAAAGACAACACCACCACCATGAAGCTGAACCCACAACCAGTTTATTTTTACATGATCCTCCTCATTGGAGTACAGGGTCCCAAAGCTTACACACATTTACAACTACTGCATAATGCATTACCAATAAATTAGTAAACTAAGGAGCCTTTATGCAGAAATGCATAGCACCATTCAAAGAAAACGTTTAAGTTACACCTGTAGGAAAGCAAAATTAACAGCAACAGTTAACAAGCAGACCACAGAAATGTCCCTCACATTGGTAACAGACGTACAGCCAGCTGGCAACGAAGAGAAAACTAAACACTCCATCTGACAGCAATCCTGCAGAAAAAACTATGAGGGGGATTAACAGGCCGAGTCGAACATCTGATGACCCCATACATTTTTTTTATTCTTTTTTAACTGCTGAGCAGATGTGAATAACGTATGCTCAGATTTAACATGGATTCCACCATTCAGCGCAGTCTGAGAGTGTCGAGATACTCCCATGAAGGTTATAGTGCCACAGAGCAACAACACGCGTCTCCCACGAAGCATCTAGCGCCATGAGGAAATACAGGATTGGTTCTCCCATCGTAAAGCACTGAGTGAGTGCCAAAAAGTGCTAAAACATGGTTGACGAGCAGTGGGGGGAAAAAAAGAGGCTATTTGGGGGTTCCTGAGAAGGGGAGATCCTACCCTAGCCATTCCAAAACATTCTCCAGTACTATAAATACATTCTGGAAACTCTAATAAGCAGCAGCTTGAATCCTTTCACTGTTGAATCACAGGGTCCCAGAGTTAGTGATGTTATTTTTTTTTTTTATAACAACAATTGAGCTCTTAAATTATACAAAATGATTCTTATTACCTGCGGTGGGTTGGCACCCTGCCCAGGATTGGTTCCCTGCCTTGTGCCCTGTGTTGGCTGGGATTGGCTCCAGCAGACCCCCCGTGACCCTGTGTTCGGATTCAACGGGTTGGAAAATGGATGGATGGATGGATGGATTCTTATTACACTAGCTAATTCAGTAATTTACTAAAAGAAAGAAAATCAACACAAACTGCCCACCCCCGCCTTTCAACATGAAGTATTAAACATCACCACATTTTCACGTTTCACATGAAGAGTATGAGGCTGTCTTTTCAGGCACATACTGCTGACCCTAAAAAGTATTTTTATCTTGAACTTACTCTCTCCAGACGGATGTGTAGGGGATGGCTGATCATCCTGCATCGTAACAGATGATATTTCCTCAGTCCTCTTTACGTCAGCCTGCAATGATACAGACTTCACCTCGGGGTCATCACACTTCAGACTTTTATGTTGGTTCATCTCAAAGCTGACAGTCGTCTCCTCTGCCTCTTATTTAATGCCTGCAGTTTCCACTTCACAGTTCTCACCCTTAAGGCAGAGACTCTCCTGGTTATGGTGGGAGGATCTCCCTTCACAGTCCTCTTTCTTGATATTTGCAGTCATTACCTCCACGGTATTTATGTCAGCCTCACAGCTCTCCTCTTTCACATCCATCTTGATGTTACAGTTAATGACAGTAGTTTCTTCCTTGTTGTTGAAAGAAAAGAATTTTATTCCATCAAAACTGCATCACAGAGCTCTAAAAATATTTCATTTTATTATAGCACACTACCAGCAAAGGCCGATGTCAAGTCAGACATCTAGAGAAGTCACACTAAAGCATATTGATAACTCATCACTCTTCATAACATGTTATCAAATGTAAAACAAACTTAGCAGTGAAGTGAAGGTCTAACAAGTGTCAGAGGAGCAACCTCATACAGAAAGTATGAGGTTTCTGACCTCTTTTAGAACCCGACCCCCCCCCCAAGTGGATGGAACGCCAAAGCACACCTGCCGCGTCTGTGAAGGACTGCTTATCCATTGCCGAGGGAACCACAGGTTTGCAGCAGTACAAAAACAACTATAAGCCAATCAAAACTGCACTAAACATGCCTGTCACCGATGGGTAATGCAAAGGACATTATAAAGGCAGGGAACAGTATATCTTGTCCACTGACCTGGCCACAACTCTGCCTGATTGCTGTGTCTGTGTATAGGAGAGCGGTAGATCCCGCTACAATAAATAACCGTGCTGTTCCTGTTTCAAGCTGAATAAAGTTGGTTTTGCTAAAAAACTGAGACTCAGCCTCATGTTTTGAGGTGCAAGACAGGGACTCGCATGTCACACTTTAAATCTGATGTCTGTCTATATGTCTGTCCACTTTTTACGAGGGAACCGATTAATGGATTTTGATCTTGTTTTTTTCTATAATTTGTTTGAACATTCTGGTTGATTTCACGACTTCTCTCATTGTGCTATGTATCATAGTTAACTTGCGGTACCAATTTATTTGCGCAAATCCGAGAGACATATAATGGGTCGAAGGGAGGGGGGTGGAGCCCTCCTCACTCACACGCCAGCCTTGGGGTCTTCAGGTTTTTTTCTAGAATTAGCTTGAAGCTCAAAGAAAGCGACTGTCACCAAAGTGAAACCACAGATGAAAGACAAACTCACTTAGCTGCTAATACACAAGCGAGGCGAGCACATCTGCAGAACAAAACCTCAGGAGGACAGAGAAACTCGCTTAGCCGCCGATTGACAAGTGGGGTGAGCACATCCGCAAAATAAAACCACCGACTCTGCATTACAATTTTTTTTTCTGATGATTTCAATAGTTTCTTGGAGCCCGGGCTTACACAGCTAGTACAGTGCATCCGGAAAGTATTCACAGCGCATCACTTTTTTCCACCTTTTGTTATGTTACAGCCTTATTCCAAAATGGATTAAATTCATTACTTTCCTCCGAATTTTACACACAACACCCCATAATGACAACGTGAAAAAAGTTTACTTGAGATTTTTGCAAATTTATTAAAAATAAAAAAACTGAGAAATCCCATGTACATAAGTATTCACAGCCTTTGCTCAATACTTTGTCGATGCACCTTTGGCAGCAATTATAGCCTCAAGTCTTTTTGACTATGAGGCCACAAGCTTGGCACACCTATCCTTGGCCAGTTTTGCCCATTCCTCTTTGCAACACCTCTCAAGCTCAATCAGGTTGGACGGGAAGCGTCGGTGCACAGCCATTTTAAGTTCTCTCCAGAGATGTTCAATCGGATTCAAGTCTGGGCTCTGGCTGGGCCATTCAAGGACATTCAGAGAGTTGTCCTGAAGCCACTCCTTTGATATCTTCGCTGTGTGCTTAGAGTCGTTGTCCTGCTGAAAGATGAACCGTCGCCCCAGTCTGAGGTCAAGAGCGCTCTGGAGCAGGTTTTCATCCAGGAGGTCTCTGTACATTGCTGCAGTCATCTTTCCCTTTATCCTGACTAGTCTCCCAGTCCCTGCCGCTGAAAAACATCACCACAGCTGATGCTGCCACCACCATGCTTCACTGTAGGGATGGTATTGGCCTGGTGATGAGCGGTGCCTGGTTTCCTCCAAACGTGACGCCTGGTATTCACACCAAAGACTTCAATCTTTGTCTCATCAGACCAGAGAATTTTCTTTCTCATGGTCTGAGAGTCCTTCAGGTGCCTTTTGGCAAACTCCAGGTGGGCTGCCATGTGCCTTTTACTAAGGAGTGGCTTTCATCTGGCCACTCTACCATACAGGCCTGATTGGTGGATTGGTGCAGAGATGGTTGTCCTTCTGGAAGGTTCTCCTCTCGCCACAGAGGACCTCTGGAGCTCTGACAAAGTGACCATCGGGTTCTTGGTCACCTCCCTGACTAAGGCCCTTCTCCCCCGATCGCTCAGTTTAGATGGCCGGCCAGCTCTAGGAAGAGTCCTGGTGGTTTCAAACTTCTTCTACTTACGGATAATGGAGGCCACTGTGCTCATTGGGACCTTCAAAGCAGCAGAAATTTTTCTGTAACCTTCCCCAGATTTATGCCTCGAGACAATCCTGTCTCGGAGGTCTACAGACAATTCCTTTGACTTCATGCTTGGTTTGTGCTCTGACATGAACTGTCAACTGTGGGACCTTATATAGACAGGTGTGTGCCTTTCCAAATCATGTCCAGTCAACTGAATTTACCACAGGCGGACTCCAATTAAGCTGCAGAAACATCTCAAGGATGATCAGGGGAAACAGGATGCACCTGAGCTCAATTTTGAGCTTCATGGCAAAGGCTGTGAATACTTATTTACATGTGCTCTCTCAATTTTTTTTATTTTTAATAAATTTGCAAAAACCTCAAGTAAACTTTTTTGACATTGTCATTATGGCGTGTTGTGTGTAGAACTCTGAGGAAAAAAATGAATTTAATCCATTTTGGAATAAGGCTGTAACATAACAAAATGTGGAGAAAGTGATGTGCTGTGAATACTTTCCGGATGCACTGTATGTGTGTGTGTGTGTATTTTGTGTATATTATATATACTTTGTCTGAGTCCCGATCTGATTGTATGGGTGGTTACCTACCAGGTAACACATGTGGTTGGTCTGCCAGCCGGCAAACATCCACCACGGGTGCCCTCTCAGTTGTGAGAAGCAGATCATAGAATGTTACAAAGTTTTACTATAATATAATGCAAAGAGTACGGGACTCAGACAATGGATGCTATGAATGTAATCCAGACTGTCAAATAAACGAACCACCCGCCGTGTCGCAGTGTAAAGAGGCTTTGCTTCTGATGCTGACGTCCAAGGTTCAATCCCCGAGAGGGGTGCAGATGAATGTGTATGCCTGATGAGCCCAAATTAGGGAAAAACATGTGTCCCGTACTCTTTGCATTATTTGACACACACACACACATATATATATATATATATATATATATATATATATATATATATATATATATATATATATATATAAATAAAACTTGCCATTTAGCAGACTGATTTTTTTGTAAATACTTTATATAATAAAAAAATTAAAAAAATTAAAAAAAACCACAGAAAAAGGGTAATAATGGGATAAAAAAAGTGCAACATAAGGAAAGGGAATAAAGTCCCCATTCCACCAAATCCACAATGAAGAGGGTGAAAAGGAAGGAAAAAACAATGAGATAAGGAACGCAACATGAAGGCTGACATGTAAACCACAAAGTTGGGAAAGGAAACGCCTCCGTCAAACCTGAGCAAGGTGAGTAATGAAATTTAATCCTCCCGCGATTAGCATTCCATAGGAGGGATGACAGATGTGACCAAACTTCGTTCTAAAAGCAAAGCGGCAGAAGTAAACGCAGTAATATATCCATCTTCATAATGGACAGACGGGAACAAAAGAGTAAGATTAGTCCATGAAACAAGACATTGTTTAACCTCTCCCAGAACAGGGCGAACATTTGAAGTAGATGTTATAGTGATGCCAAGATATTTAAAGGGTTTTTACAACAGGGGTAGAAAGGAGTCCATTTTACATCCAGAGAGTTCCTCATATGTATAAAACAATTTTAAGATAAACAGTAAATTATCTGAGACATTCCCAAAAAACAGAACAATAGAGGGAGACTTAGTGGGATGAATTACTAATGATTACACAGCTGTGAACCACACAACAGAGCAGCAGGGGGCTCAAGTGAATAAATGGACACAGGAGAGATTGGGGGAGCCCCGTCTCCCACTCCTGAAGACTGGAAAGGGGCAAGGTAAGTTTGAATTGGAAAAGAACTGATGAATTGGGAGTGGAGTAAGAAGACTTAATCATGTTAATAAAAAGGATCGGCAAAACCCATGACCTACAAAACTTTCCACAGGCAATGCCAGGTCAGCCTCTTGAAAGCCTTCTCAGCAGCTAATGAAAAGAGCACTGCAGGTGCCATTTTGGAATAATAATCATATTCACCAAGCGATGAAGATGACCTGCTTATATTTTGCCAGTAAAAAGTGTTCCACAATTAAAGACACAACTGTTTTTAAAAGATAAAGGCATATACAGTGATCCCCCGCCTGTCGTGGAAGTTATGCTCCAGACCCATCAGCGATAAGTGAAAATCTGCGATATAGAAAGACCATATAAATAAACATTTTTTTTTTATAGTTTAAGCCTTAAAATACCCCTCCCACATGCTTTAAACACATATAAACTTAGTATGTGTTTACAAAGTGTGTTTTAATATAATATGTAGATGTCAGGCTAAGGATATGAGTAACATCTCTTTATTATAAAACAGTTTAATGTCATGCAAGACAAGGCAGTGAGACAGAAGGACAGCTGCTGTACACACTTTTAAATGATTGACGCGCACAACAAGCATCTTGGCAGAAGCAGCACAAAGTCCTTAGCGTGTATTCAGCTCCCCCCTTTCATAACACAAAGTGGCAGGAGCGTAGCATGCATCCGTGGAGCTTTGGGGGTGGAGGTTGGTTTGAGCAAAGAGAACAAAACCTGATCATCACGAACAGACACTTTGACTACACGCCCTACTTACAATTTAAAACAAGTTCATTGACATCTAACCTAGCAGTTGTTGGAATGCTTTTGGCGAGAAGCAGAACACGCAGCTTGCCAACAGCAGCTGCAGAAACCCAGCAGATGATCCGAGCACTTCTCCTTAGCATGCGTTCAGCCCTCACCCCCCACAGAACGCACAAAGCGACAAGCAGAACAGGCATCTTGGTAGAAGCAGCACAAAGCCAGTAGCTGATCTGTCCACTTCTGCTTAGCGTGCGTTCAGCTCCTACCCCCTCTTCACAAAGCAAGCGGCAGAGACGCAAACTGGCAAAAGGACGGCCGCTGTACAGGCTTTTAAGTGATTGACGCAAAGCGCGACAAGCACAACACACAACTGGCTAACAGCAGCAGCAAGACACCAGCTGAACCGATCTCATCTCTTTAACGTACGTTCAGACCCCCTCTTCACAACGCGAGCAGCGTTATAAGTGCAGCGAGAAAGAGATTTAACCACGCCCGGGGCAGGAAATAAAGGACAAATATTGTTTTTGTTTTTTTTTACAAAAGTTTTAAAGTAAAAATGAAAATAACGCATATGTAACAATTCCCATGAAAATAACAATCTCTTTAAATTGTTTATCCGGTAAACCAAACCTGGGGGTGGGCGAGCAAAGCAGGGCAGGGCAAGCAGGAGGCGGAGCCCCCTAGTGATAATAATAGTATTAATAAATCCGCGATGTAGCGGGGGTGCGATAGCTGAACTGCGATATAGCGGGGGATCACTGTAAATTTATATTTTAAGCGGCATTTTAGCTGCCAGCCTCAATTAATTTTTTTCAGAGTGCAAAAATATTTTATGGATAATTTTTGTATTGCCATAGACTCACGGTGATCAAGTAGTAAAACACTGAGTGCTTGCGAAAATATTGCATGCAGTATGAAAATATCACAGTACCCATTTTTTGTAAAAATTCCAATCCACCTAATTTAATTTAGTTTTTCTTTTACAGTTTATTAAAAAAATATTTACTAAACATTTTTCTATATTTCAGTAATTGTGTCTATAAATGAAAGAAAAATGTTATACATTTTTACCGTACTTAAATGTAGTGACTACTAAGCCAATATGCCAGTCTCTAGTTTAATCCAGTGAGAACAATGATAGAATTTGAATTGTTTACTGCATTACTTTTCCCTTAAAAAAAGATCTTAAATGAAGTTAACATATAAATTAATGCTGAACAATTAATTGAGTCATTTCTATGGTAAACTTATCACTTCTGCAAATAAAACGGCCGTGATAAATTTAAACTGCAATTAAATTAGGAAAGTAACTGAACTACAAACTAAACGGCTGAGAGTAGAGACTCTTTGATGCTACCAGTTATGCTCCACGTGCGTCATATGCATAAGAGACACAAAAGCAGCTCAGTGTCCGTCAACTTGTTTATTGGCAAAAGCAGCAACAGCATGGATATAGCCGATTTGGTCTCCAAATGAGCCAGTAAATCTGTCGTATGGCAGTACTTTGGTTTTATATGGGAAGACCTTTTACAAACTCAGGTATTTTGTAAATCAAGTCGAGGGGAGGTGGTTTCTTTGAGAGGAGACACAACAAGCCTGTTCCACCAATTGAAATACAGCAGCACAAAAAAAAGGGGGCAAGCAGCATGGCCAGACAGAGAATTTGAACCACATCTAAAGCAGCCACCGATTTCCAAAAGTTTTGAATGCACATCATCATACGGGCCTGGGTCCAAACGTCAAAAAAATAATGCAGGCCGTTATGAGCAGTGTTGCAAAGAGGTACTGAAAGACGTGGATTTTTTTCCACATGCATGACCAATTTTTGATCAAGCAGCACAACAGAGCCCAACATAAGCCTGACAATTCACCTCATTGACCGTGACTTTCAATTAAAGACTTGGGGCCTCATGTATAAACGGTGCGTACACAAAAAAATGCAGTGTACTCCAGTTTCCACGCTCACATCCAGATGTGTAAAAACAAAACTTGACGTAGTCCCACGCACATTTTCATGGCAGCCTCACACTATGCCTATGCACATTTCTACTTGGTTTTGTAAATGGGCAGCACCCAGCGTCAAAGTAGTGCTGCCGTTTCTGTGTTGGTTTCCCTTTCCATTTCATATTTGCACCCATGTTGTGGGCTTTATCAAATACACCAAAATTAACTGCATATTGTTTACAAATTTAAAGCAATTGATTGCAATCAATCTGTAACAATAATATGGTGCACGGAATAGCCAAACTATTCCAACTACCATGGCTGCTTTAGTGTTGTTAGAAGACATCGCAAGTGGAAGAATCAGAAGAAAGCACGTATTTATAGATCATACAGACTTCTTGTCCCCTGATGATGACTGGCGTGTGAGTCGATTTAGATTTCTAGGCGCTATCCTCTTGGAGCCGTGTGCTGTTAGAATACAAGGATGAATACTTGATATCATTTTTATGATTTAAATGCATTAAGGTTTTTTACAGATACATTGTCAACTTTTCCTAAATAACGCATACTGTTAATAATTGAACACGTAGGGCAGAAGGGTTCTATTCAATAAGGGCGCGCACAAAAAGACGACCTCAATTGGGCGCGGCGAATAAAGGCGCTTAAATAAAGGCGAGCTTCAAAAGGGGAACCTCAATTTGGCACGGCAAATAAAGGCAAACGCAACAAAGTTATTACAGAAAATTTACTAGATAAAGGCAATGATTGAACGTATAAAAAGGCGAAAGCAAGAATATTAAAACATTCGCTCAAATGAGGTCGCCCTTTTGAAGCTCGCCTTTATTTACGCATGCCTTTATTCGCCGCTTCTAATTGAGGTCGCCCTTTTGAAGCTCGCCTTTTTGTGCCGCCCTTATTGAAGGATACCGAGCAGAAGTGCTGCTGCCTTGTAGTAAGGGGGTCACGTCCAGGATGTATTCTGCCTGGAATTTGCAGGTTTTCCTGGTGGGTTTCATCTGCATGCTTCGAGTTCCTTACAAAATAAAGCAAGTTAGGAATTGTTCCTGCCTCATGTTGGATGCTTGCTGGAAGAGGTGCAACCCAGGGTGGATGGATGGATGGATGGAATAATCAAACAGGTATAATAAACACTTTTCAATGTTCCTTAAAAGTTTTGAAGAATCTGCATTTTAAGCTTACAGATGGTTGGACATTTATTACAGAGTTTATTGTGTGGCGATTGCTTGCTTGCAAAAAAAAAAAACAGAAGCACAGGAAGTGGGGGTTGGTATGTTTAACAGACACAGTATTGCTGCAAAATTCCCAGGACACCTTACCACAAAATCTCTTAAAAAGTGCTTTACCTCCAATGTAGAGAACCTTTATGGCAGTTGTGACAAGGCTCCAACAGGCTAGATGTATGAGCATCCCACTAGCTTAACTGAAATAATGTGTAAATGTTTGGTTCATTAGTTAGTGGTCAAGATCACAGACACAGACTTCAATGGATGTTCTTCTGAGTGGGCTTTCTTTATTGCAGCTGTGCTGTCTTTATCAAATGTACCAAACCTCAGTTCTTTTTCTTTCTCCACATAACCAATCACCACACAATAAGCGTATTTGTGATAGTAAAGCTAGCTATAAACCTAGAACATTAAATGTTCAAAAATTTTAAGAAACACAGAAAAATCTTTGTTATACAGTGGAACCTCGGGTCAGAAACGTCTCAGACTACGTACAAATCGGGTTACGACCAAAAAGTTCGCCAAACTTTTGCATCTGTTCACGACCACACACTCTGTTGACGAACAAGCAAGTTTCCCTTCCGGTTCGTACGTGCCGATGATTTCCGCACGTGTTCAGTCTCTCCTTGTGCAGCGAGCGAGAGAGACAGCGAGAGAGGGCTGGCCGCGTAAGGCCGAGAAGGCACTTAAAGAATGAATCAGGCTTGCTTTTAAAGAGACTGATTCAAGCATTGTTTTAACCTCGTTGTATTTAATGAAGACTTTTTTCTATTGGATTTTTAACCTCCACTTCACTTCTGTTTACAGCAAACGGTTCGTAGCGTGCATTGTTGCAATGTTACTTTTCTTGGCTGTTGATTAAATTACGGATTTTTCAAATGTTCCTGTTTTCCCTGTGCTTAAAACTCATTAAAAAAAAAGTGTTTACAGCAAGCGGTTCATAGCGCTATAGCGCGAACTCTTGCAATGTTACTTTTCTCTGTTCAAGGTTTTCTCAGTGTTTTTACATTTAGTTTACTATTACGCTGTGCATTCTATGGTATAATTAACTATTTTTTGTGCTTAAAAATCTTTAAGAAATATATTTACATGCAGTTCGTAAGGTCTGGAATGGATTAATTGTATTTACATACAATCCTATGGGGGAAATTACTTCAGGTCATGATCAAATGTTTTGGAACGAATTACGGTCATGACCTGAGGTTCCTCTACATGTTTAAAATTTATTTTTTTTCTTCTCTGTGACCCTAAAACGCTTCCTTACGACACTCAGACGGTGGGCTGCGACTCGCCTTCTCACATCAACTTTGATATCTGACCACTTTTTTTATTTTTTTTATTTTGGGCACTATGCGACTTTCTGAACTTGGAGAACCTTCACCACGCTATACCACTCCATCAGTTTCCTTTTGTTACTTACACCTCTGCTTAAGCCAACAATTACTACATTTTTTGTGTCTCCACTTCACTGAAAAGGACATCCATTTTGTATTTGTTGAAATTCTTTAAAAAAAATAAGTAAAATAAACACACACACACACACATACTTTTGCTATTTTCTTTTAACAAAACACTGAGGAAGGAGCAAAATTCTGGGGGGAGTCGGGGTGGGGCTGCAGGGTTAGATGCTCGGATGAGCACACCACCTCTCCATAGCCATCTGCTTGCTAACATTTGATCTCTTGAAAATAAGATGGATGAACTCAGAACCAGGATTTAGTCCCAGCAAGAAGTGAAACAACTGCTGCACCCTGATTTTCAGTGAAACAAGCTTATCAGACAATATCCCAGAATTAGCTGTACAGCTTCACACTCACTCCATTCATCACGGGGACTGCACAGCAGCATCTGGCAAAATCAAAGCTGAAGACATTGTATTTAAATTAATGGCTGATGGTGCTCAGACATGTAGACTGTCAGAAAACACTGATGGCGTGATGCAGAGTACCAAATGCTGTGATGCACACCCTTTGATTTACTGAGGGAGTTTACCACTCTGTTCATTGTGGTTTACATTCCTCTGTATGCAAACCCAATAGCAGCACTAGGTACGTTATACAGTAATCCCTCGCTATATCGCGCTTCGCCTTTCTTGGCTTCACTCCATCGCGGATTTTATATGTAAGCATATTTAAATATATATCGCGGATTTTTTGCTGGTTCGCGGATTTCTGCGGACAATGGGTCTTTTAATTTCTGGTACATGCTTCCTCAGTTGGTTTGCCCAGTTGATTTCATACAAGGGACGCTATTGGCAGATGACTGAGAAGCTACCCGGCTTACTTTTCTCTTTCTCTCTTGCGCTGACATTCTCTGATCCTGACGTAGGGGGATTGAGCAGGGGGGCTGTTCGCACACCTAGACGATACGGACGCTCGTCTAAAAATGCTGAAAGATTATCTTCACGTTACTATCTTTTGTGCAGCTGCTTCCTGAAACGACATGCTGCACGGTGCTTCACATACTTAAAAGCTCGAAGGGCACGTATTGATTTTTGATTGAAAAACAAACTCTGTCTCTCTCTCTCTTTCTCTGCTCCTGACGGAGGGGGTGTGAGCTGCCGCCTTCAACTGCTTTGTGCCACGTGGTGCTTCGCATACTTAAAAGCCAAACAGCCCTATTGATTTGTTTGCTTTTCTCTCTCTCTATCTGACAGTCTCTGCTCCTGACGCGCACTCCTTTGAAGAGGAAGATATGTTTGCATTCTTTTAATTGTGAGACGGAACTGTCATCTCTGTCTTGTCATGGAGCACAGTTTAAACTTTTGAAAAAGAGACAAATGTTTGTTTGCAGTGTTTGAATAACGTTCCTGTCTCTCTACAACCTCCTGTGTTTCTGCGCAAATCTGTGACCCAAGCATGACAATATAAAAATAACCATATAAACATATGGTTTCTACTTCGCTGATTTTCTTATTTCACGGGTGGCTCTGGAACACAACCCCCGTGATGGAGGAGGGATTACTGTATGAGGTTTTAAATGCACAAGAAAACAAAACACTCCGATGCACTGTTTATAGTGGCTTGCAACTTTAAAAAATGTTACAGGACTGCTTTCAGTGTACTCAGTGGAATGTTTTCAAGGCAGCTGCTATGAATGAGGGTGACACTGTTAATCTGGAGGAATACACTTTAGTAGTTTCCGGCTGCATAAGCATTTGCACTGACTTTATTGGGCCTCTCAAATAGATCTGGTCATATCCAATCAGTAAACCATGGATTAATTCAGAGGTCCGCTCACCACTTTATGCTCGCTCCAAGGCATATGCCTCAGGCAATGACAGTGAGCAGAGAAAAAAAAAAACAAATACGATCTACACAGAGCTATTAGAGGAGCCAAGAAGAAATACAGACTTAAACTAGAAGGTCACTACACTACTGCTGACACTCGAAGTATGTGGCAGGGATTGGTAAACATCACAGGCTATAGAGACAGAAGTACAGGGTTGACCAGAGACAGCCATTTTTCTCCAGATGAGTTCAACAAATTCTATGCCTGCTTTGAGCCCCACAAGTCAATGGGCAGGATGGGGGCCAGTTGCCCTGTTCACAATATCAAAGTCTCTGAGGAGGATAAACCCCCGGAAGGCAGCCGGCCCTGACGTGCACTCAAAGCTTGTGCTTCAAACCCTGGCTGATGTTCTTGTGGACATATTTAACATCTCCCTTCTACAAGCCACAATCCCCACCTGCTACAAAACCAGTACAGCCAAAAAAAAGGGCCAAGCTAGCTGTCTAAATGACTACCAGCCTGTTGCACAGACTCTTATAGCGATGAAATGCTTCGAGAGAATCATTATGAGCCACATTCAGACAGTCACACCCGACACAACGGACCCCCTACAGTTTCCATATAGACCAAACATTTCATACAGTTCTTCCACACTTACAGAACAAGGACTGCTATGTCCGATTGCGGTTTACGGATACCAGCTAAGCTCTCCACTCTAGTCAGTCAGGCTGGGGGATCAACATTTTCAAAACAATAACCATAAATAGAGGAGCCCCACAAGAATGCGTTTGGAGTCCTACATGCTCTTCACTCATGTGTGTGTTGCCTCTCAGCAAAACACCAGCATTATTAAATTTGTGGATGAAATCACCGTGATTAGACCAATTCCTTGGGGTCGACAAGTAGGGTCCTATGATTTCTGAGATGTGGAAAACACGGACGGAATCACGGAATTAACGCATAAAAACGGATTTTAGATTTAAAAATGGAAATGTGCGGAATTTAGAGACTGAAGGGGTGACTGTTACAAAACTTGTACTGTTAAAAATAAAACTCGTCAGAGCAGTTCTTCAGAACAATGCCATAGGGGAGCCATTTTAAGTTCCCTAAAGACCCATCCGTAAAGAACCGTTCTTAAGTTAGATCTGTAGCTGGCTCAATACATTAAATAAGTAAGAACAGATGGGTGAAATACCAATGGGTCATACTTACTGCATAAAATATCACAGGCTAAGTTCAGGTTTTCTTAATCTGTCAGGGTCCTGTTTAAGATTTTTTTTTCTTTCTACATATTAGGAAATTTGGTAAACCGCAAAGAATCAGCTTCATATGCAAAGCACCCTTCCTAGAATGAAATGGTGCTTGGTCAAGCAATCATTCCACATGAAACCATACAACCCAATAAAGAATCATGTAGTGCCATCAGAGAACCAGGATTTTTAAAATTGTCGTTTATATGTGGGTGTGAAAGCACATTTATGATACTTTTTTTTTCTCCTGATGTTGTTTCCCACCCCACATTATAAAAACATCTTTTTCTTTGCCGTTTATATTACAGAGTAAGCAATACTAAGACTGCACAGAAAGTACAATCATCCAAAATAAAATTGCCTTCTATATTTGTAATTATACTGATACATTATAAATAACTATTTGAATAGAAATGTGTGGCATATTTGTTATATGTTCATTAAATAATAAAAATATCTTTAGTGTATTTTCTTAAACTTATGTAATCTAAACAATTTCAGGTGTATAAATCAAAAAGAAGAAAAAAAACAAGATTAACACGATGCACTTTAATGGATATTTGTTATACAACTGAAATTTGTGAACATTAAAAAACAGCTTTAAATGCAGAAATGAAAATAAAATTGACACATCTGAGCCTTTTAAAGTTAATGAAAACAAATCACATTAAGTGCAAGGTATTATGCTTTATATTGCTATTAAAAAACTTATCAAACTTCCATATATAAGTCATTTCAATTGTACAAAAATCGGAGAAAAACAACTGATTTTAACATTACTTGATGCAGTATGATGGAAAATGTCTAAATCTTAAAAATCGCATCCCAATTCCCAACCAAGAGTATTGATTTAAAACATTTGGTCATCTCTGCTTCTGCCCCCTTTTTGAATGTTTAATGATTGACAGCTTAGCTGCCAGTAATTTACCTGTTAAAATATTTATTTTAGTAAAAGGGCTCAACAAGGTCTGAACATGGGCCCTCATGACATATAAAGTATTGCTGCGATTAAATTAGTGTCCAGTTGTATGAAAGGATAAGTTATGATAATAGGTGGCACCGTTTAAAAAAAAAAAAAAAAAAAAAAAAGATGCCCCCCCTTTAGTGCGTAATGCATAAGTGAGGTGCATTTAGCAAATACAACAACCACATTGTCTTAAAAAGTGAATTTGTTTTGACAACACACATCATCAGCAGCCCACACACGCTGGACTTGTCCATCAAAGTAATACCTGACAAACTCTACAGGACCTGTAAACAGGTGCTTCAGATCAGCAGTGTGTTTGAGAAAACTTCTGCTCCAGATGCTTACATGCTTATTTTTTTATTTTTCAGTACTTTCATGTATTTGACGGACTGTGGTACAATCACAGGCGTTTTTCAGATTTGCTTCTGTATGCTGGTGCTGTGTCGAATCTGCTAGTCTAATGTCAACAAACTTAAAAAGCCTTTTATATGTTTACAGTATATGTAAATGCAGCTTTCACTTCTTTGGTCTCCTACTGCAAGACTTTATTTGCAAGACTGTAAGCTTTTCCTTTCTCTCCACTGAAGTCTCTGCTGTCTCAAATTATTATTATTATTATTATTATTATTTTAATGGATAGCTATTCACCAGATTGTTAATTTACGGGTAATTAAGACTAGCTGCTTGCTTGTGACATTTTTTTCTAGGAATGTACGTGATAATTAGACTTTGAAATGTAATTCCCATATTCAGAACACTACTTCGAGTTCTGTGTGTATGTGCATTTGTGTCATGAATATGACTTTTGTCTCCCGGCTGGCCTGGGAACGCCTTGGGATTCTCTCGGAAGAGCTAGAAGAAGTGGCCGGGGAGAGGGAAGTCTGGGCATCTCTGCTCAAGCTGCTGCCCCCGCGACCCGACCTCGGATAAGCGGAAGAGGATGGATGGATGGATGGATATGACATGACTTTTGATAAATAAAATCTATTGTATTGCTGCTATGTATATTCTGTTTATGCTTTCCAAATCACAACGTGTATACCCGAGGATATTTATTTAGGTTATTTTTATTCCTATAGTACTTGTATTGTACATTTACTTGAGTATTTTTCTCCCCCAAGACTGTACATTCCAACTTTTAATGAAGTAGTTTCCATGTCAGTTACTTTTACTTAAGAACATTTTTGTCTAAGTAACAATACTTCTTCTATTTGAGCGGAACTTTTAGTTTTTAATTTTTAGCTTCAGGTGAAATCGCCTTTTACTCAAACTAAAATTATTCGGCCATGGCAAAAGAAAACAAGTATACTGCAAGGAATGGCGATGTGTCTGGGGATTTTAAATTAGAAACGGGACACTACAACATGAAGAGAAGTGTGTCGCAAACGGCGGACAATGAATAGAGAAAACCGCGGAACACCGGGAAATTCAGTCAAGCAAAGCCCTGCACTCTCCGCTGATTCAAGCAACGTGCTGTAACTCTAATTTATGAAAATGAACAAATCCCACATCTATATCTATGACGACCCCAAGCTTGGTTTACTTACTTCTGCCTCTCCGGATGTTGTGATGTTTTTAAAAATCATCTCACTCAACAGCAAGCGCCAACCACCGTCTTGATCCTTTCCTCCAGTTGACTGACAACAAGTTTGAGATACGAGGGCGCCGCAGATCAAGATGATTTTTCGTCGCCCTTGATGACGTCACACGGCACGTCGCTTTGCCTGCCGTCTACATGTACGCGCGTTCGCTCGTTTGAGTTTACGAGAAAATGCGCGCCCCCGCCAGCCTTTTTCGCGTTTCAGTTTAGATATTCTTGGTGTATTACTGCCATCTTCTGTTTGGAGAGATAATTTCTCATGCCATTTTATTTGGTAAATTCTTTTTGGTTTCCAATCCAGGGTTTTTAAGAAATTCCACCAGTTGATGGTTAATGTCGCTACTATTGCCCTTTTCTTCAGAAGATTCTTTAATTTTTCTGAATCTTTCAATTAGTGATCATCTTTGATTTTGGTACGAATTAGAGTGGAATAACACGTATAATGGTGTCAATTCTGCACGTTTCCTATCTCGGTGGCGATCTATTAGATATAATCCTTGATTTATGACACAATGCCCTAGCCTTACCTGCTTAACATTACTTCTTCTCTTCTGTTTTTACCTGTGTATTTAAAAGGGGGAAACAACTGCAAAACCTACTTCTAAAACTGCTTTTAATTTTTTGCATATTTTTGTATAAATGTTATGGAGGCAGCACCAATCAGGGTTCACGTCTCAGCATTCACGAGAGCACGTAGTATTATGGGATGTTAGCTGAGAGAAAGCGATGGCTGTGTGTTAGGAACTTCGGCGTTGAGTCAAATCGATCAGAAAGTGAGCCTTTAACGACCCGCAGGAAGATCATTTGTGTTTTTCTTGCATTACCTGCTTGTTATACAGTTAAAACGTATCGTTGTTTAAAGTGTACTGTTTAACCTTCCGTATTAAGAATGTTTGCCTCAGTGTTAGTTAAATATTGCGATATTGACATCAGTGTTAAAATGTAATATCAGTAATCGTGTAATATCAGATTTAATGTTACTACATTAAAATAATGCATTACTTCAATTTCGCCGATACAGTTTAACCAGTCATTCATTTTCAAACCGGTAGGGGTGCTGCAGCCTATCCCAGCCAGCATAGGGCGCAAGGCAGGAACAAAGCCTGGACAGGCCTCCTAAACTTTGTTGTTTTTACTTTTCTAAGGCTGACAATAGACTCATTTGAAATCAATACTGCCGTCTAGTGGACTTTTGTGTAAGTTACTAAGGGGTTTCTATATCCCTTCTTCATTGTAGACAACACATCCATCCATCCATTTTCCAACCCGCTGAATCCGAACACAGGGTTCACGGGGGTCTGCTGGAGCCAATCCCAGCCAACACAGGGCACAAGGCAGGAAACAATCCTGGGCAGGGTGCCAACCCACCGCAGGACACACACAAACACACCAAGCACACACTAGGGCCAATTTAGAATCGCCAATCCACCTAACCAGCATGTCTTTGGACTGTGGGAGGAAACTGGAGCGCCCGGAGGAAACCCACGCAGACACGGGGAGAACATGCAAACTCCACGCAGGGAGGACCCGGGAAGCGAAGCCGGGTCCCCAGGTCTCCTAACTGCGAGGCAGCAGCGCTACCCACTGCGCCACCGTGCCGCCACAACACATACACACCTATTGAAATGTTCATGTTTATATATCGTCACATAAATCTGCCATCATTTCTTTTGGTGCTGCTGTGTGGATTATTGCGAATCCTTTACCAGTGCAACGACAGACTGAACACTCCATGTGTGTATTCCTCACAGATAATACAGTCCTCGTTTGTTAAAAGAACCCTTTCCTACTTCCATTTCAATCTTATTCTTTTTTTTTTCACAGGAATGTAGCCAACTTATCAGAAGTTTCATTTTTGTTCACTCCAACATATGCTCACTGTCAGACACAGTTTGGGTGCCTGTGGTCAATTAGTTGTGCTGGTTCCCTCCCCGTGGGAAAGAAAAATACTGGAGGATCTTCTGATCTGTAAGGAGGTGCCTGGAAGGACATTGGGTGAGGCATTATTCACATTGATGAACGATTTCATGAAAGAAGTGGAACTGAACAGGAAAAAAATGGGGCACCATTTATAGCAACAGTGCAGCTGCAATGACAGACTAAAAGAGGTCAGTTATTGCTGGGATGAAAACTGCTCACCCAAAAGTCACGACTACACACTGTCTGGAGTCTGGAGAAGCAGCCTTGTCAGGGTTTTTTGGGACCTCCGGAGAATGCTGTCTTGGGGTGGGGGAGCTTGGTGCTCTGGTTCATGTATGACCTGGAAGTGCTTCGGGGGACTGAGACAGGGAGCTGGAAACAATTCCCAAATCAAGTGTAAGAGAGAGTTGGGAGGCAGCGGGCAACACTCCCAGAGTCAGGAAGGAGGAAGACATTAACTGTTTCATTTGTATTATGGCTAATCTTTGGAAGAGCGATTATTGAAGAGATGCTTTGGTTAAATAAATATATTTTATTTAAATCCAAAAAGCGTGTTGGATATTACAGTATCTGAGATTTGGAGCTCAGTGGCGCCCCCTGGTGGTTACAACAATTTGACTATTATTTTTTTTTTTTGCACTTGAAGAACTGTGCGGACATTTTTGGTAATTAAAACCAAACTAATAAAATGAAACCAAAACTAAAAGTGAATTGTTGAAAAACTGACTACGTCAAAACTAAAAAAAACAAAAGAAAATGACAAAACGAAAGAACATCTTAAATCACTGGTCAAATGCAACGGTGCCTCAAGAAAAATCGCAGCAGATGGTGGACATGCAGGGAAAATGTTGAGGAGGCACCCCCAAAATCAGTAGCAAAGCTTTTATTATTATTATTGTTACTAAACATTAAGCCCGTTACAATAACGGCGCTAGAACAGTAGTGCATAAACATTAGTAGGAACAGTCAATATTACAGTAAATGGCAAGGGACCTTGACCTCATTCTGTTTTTTGTCTTAATGTTTTTTTGTCAAAAATATTTTTGCAAGAAGCCAAAAGTAAAATAATAATAAAAATAAAATAGAAACGTATATGACAATACAATAAGTATAATTAATATTACATTTATCCTCTCCTCTGTGGCTGTTGATGTGTTGTGTCTGTTTGACGATCTCCTATCCTGCCTCTCTTTATTTTAGCTTGATGTGGCGTCTCTCCAGCAAGTGCTGTACAGTTTCCCAGCAAGTATTTTAATCTGTGCTGGCGTGCAGCTGATTATTGTATGTATGGCGTCTCCCCAGCAACGGATTTTATGTGGGCGAAAGTAAATCTACTTTTAAAAGTCATCCTATTGTAACATCATGAAAATTCGTATATTTAGGAAAACCCCTTCAACGACTGACACTTTACACTTTACCGGGCCAAGCTTCTTATTCGCAATCCTGACATCCTCAGAGTGAACACTTGCACAACAACAAACACTAATCCCAGCTCTTTGGGGAAGCTGGTCTCCGCATCTCAGTACCCGATTGGATTTTTCGTGCCTTATGTTTTAGGGCTTACCTCATTTACCGAAATCCGATTGGATCGGCCGCGCAATATTTTATAGGTCCCGCCCTCTCTGTCTTGTGTGACGCGTCAGGCGGCCTTTGAAGCATCTGCTAGAGGCCGGTGACTCTGCCACTCATTCCGCCCTTCCCTGTACTTCCGCCTTGTCCGTAATATGCATTTAATTTTCTGTCACAACAGTGTGCAATCAGCAGAGTCTCCCCAGCAACTGATGTAATGTCTGGCGTGCATCTGATAATCGTGCCTATGGCAAGTACTGTGCATTTCCCCAGCAAGTATTTTAATCTGTGCTGGCATGCAGTTGATTATTGTATGTGTGGCGTCTCCCCAGCAACAGATTTTATGCGCGCAGCCGCGACTACCCAATCAGCACTCTCCTCAGCAATGATGTCCTTTATTAAAGAGTGCCCCGCACATGCGCACTTCACTAGAAGACACACACACACATGGACGCACACAGGGGTTTTATTAAAGAGGATTATTATTCAGAGGAGGATTTAGGTATAGACAACATGGAAAGCTGCCTAGGGCAGCATAGGGTGCGGACACTAAAATATTGGCAATGGCGATTACAGCCAGAGCCAGTCAATCAATTAGAGGTGCCATTTATAAATGTTAAGGGACCCTGGACATTCAAGGGAACCGAAAATAAAGACTAATAATAATGTGTACCTGCTATGGATGCCGAGGGGTGCAATCCCCAACCACACATCTAGGGCTCTGAATGGGTTTCTACCGCTTCACTGAATTTAATACATGCATCTGTTGTCTAGTTGTGGTTGATAGCAGCAATGGTTGTCATTAATTAACCTGTTCAGTACTAACTTAAATGGATCGAAGTCCAAGGGGGTTCCAAGCAGTAGTGATGGGCGACGTGAAGCCTCAAGAAACACCCTAACCTTTGAAGCAATTATGTTGGAAATCGTGTCGAGGCTTCAAAGTATTTGACACTCGCCTGTCTAGTGACCCCTGCTGACCATGTGCATTAACATAACACAAAAGTAAAAGAAAGTTCAAAGTCGTCTGTTAAACTTTAATTTTCCTTGCTCAGGTCTGACAACGAAGAGAAGGGATTATAAGCGGCGTCCAATGTCTAATGCCGACCATATGACATGCCCAAGATCCATCGCTCATGCCGAGGCTTTTCAAATAAACATTCCTCCTTGATATTTGTCATTATTATCTCTCGATTTAAAATCATTATGACCTCGTGTCTTTTCTTGAGATCGCTTTTTACTTTGGGGGTTTGGGATTGGGGTTTAAGTGGTACAAAATAAAACAAAATTAAAAATGAGCAATACTGCGGTGGGCTGGCACCCTGCCCGGGATTGGTTCCTGCCTTGTGCCCTGTGTTGGCTGGGGTTGGAACATGGATGGATGGAAAATGAGCAATATCTCCTCCGCTGTTTTCTTTGTTCTGACTTAATTTAGATCAAGTAGACAGAAAAATAAAGGCTTAATCTTCTATTTTGTCCAAAAGATAGAAAGAAGATGAAATCCTTAAATTAACAGATGTTATAATATCAAATAATGAGATTTCAATTATTAATGCTCTATATTGGTAATATTTTGTGGAGCTCAAAATTAGCGAGTTTGCCAAGAAAAAAAGACATCATCACAGTCAAATATGTCACCAGTGCCACCCACAGGCCAAACTGGGGCCCTAAGGAGAACCTTGTTGGAACACAAAACAATCCACTACATTACTATTTCTCATGAGAGCTTTAATTTGAACATTAAATATATAAATAAATAATAAATAAATAAAAAGGAAACACATTTGACTAGGGTGGCGCAGTGGTAGCGCTGCTGCCTCGCAGTAAGGAGACCTGGGTTCGCTTCCCGGGTCCTCCCTGCATGGAGTTTGCATGTTCTCCCCGTGTCTGCATGGGTTTCCTCCGGGCTCTCCGATTTCCTCCCACAGTCCAAAGACATGCAGGTTAGGTGCATTGGCGATCCTAAATTGTTCCTAGTGTGTGCTTGGTATGTGGGTGTCTGTGTGTGTCCTGCGGTGGGCTGGTGCCCTGCCCGGGATTTGTTCCTGCCTTGCGCCCTGTATTGGCTAGGATTGGCTCCAGCAGACCCCCGTGACCCTGTGTTCGGATATAGAGGGTTGGAAAATGACAGACTGACAAATTTGACTATAAATACTTTTTTAATAATAAAACTTGAAAGTGACTCCTAAGGTTTTTATCCAAGTTTCTTTGTTTGCCTGTCACAACAGCACACGTCTAGATCTTCTGAAGACAAAATCATCTATTATTTTGCAGGTGTGAGTGTGTGTGGTTTCTGAAACAGAACAAACACAAGTAACAGTCACAAAAACAAATGCCTATAGAAAACAATAAACGAGTAATACACAAAAAGGTCGGTAGATGGCGGCAGAAATTAACCTCGCGCTATGGCAGATTGGCCCTTTGCAAAGACTCTGAAAAGAAAAATGACTAAACGCGTTAAAACTCTACAGACACGGAGCGTTTACGGTCACTACTTAAAAAGCGATTGCCATGTCTGTTTTTATAACTACATATTTATGAATAAAGAAACAATATTTCTTAACGTACTTTACACAGCTTTAAACATTAAACCGAACACATTTCGATATAAAGGATTGTCTGAAACAGGTTAGTAAACATTGTTATAACATCACTTGGTTGAAAAAAATATGGAACTAACAACAAAACATGCAACTTGCATCAAAACAGACGCATATAAGGTTAACACATAATCAAACACATGCGGCAATGTGCAGACTCCGGGACGTACAGTGCTTTTCTGCGTGAGACACAAAACTAACACGTGCGCATGCTCAGAAACAACCAGCGTGAGTAATGACGTGACAAACAGCGCGCTCAGACTTTTGTGCGCTCACCGTTGAGCCCTGAAGTCGTTTTTGCACTGCTGCTCGTGTTATTCCCTCTGGTTTGCTGCCAGGGCTCGGTGTACTACTTGCATTGTCCCTAATTGTGCTTTCTTTTGTAATTTGTCGGCAGCCTTTTTAAAGCAAAGAGACATTTTATCCTAAATGTTTGACCCAAGATTTACAAAGAGCCGCAATGGGTACAAAAAAGGGGGTTGCGATACGTATTTTAACACAATATGGGTATAAATGCATTTAACACAAAAAAACAAATCTTTAAGTACTTACAAAATAAAGATAAACGATTTAATGAGACTTCTGACACTGCATTTCCGCAAGGTTGTTTCATGTTTGGTGAGTAGTTGGAAGTCTTCAGTTTTAAACAGGATTCCAAGCTTCCATCATTAAGCAAGCTTCTAAGCTTGCATTTGATATCATTCATATTGGAGAACGTCTGCTCACAAGAATAAGTGGGCCCAAAAATCATCAAAATTCCAAACACTACTATTTTGAATAGTCTATGAGGCTGCTCTGCGTTTCGAAAATCAGTTGGTCCTCCTTTCGAGATTTGGAAAGTTCTGTCCATTTGTAATTCCTGGCTAAAGTCGCCTTTTCTCTTCCCAGGTTTTCTAGTTCCACTTGTAAAGATGTACATTTTGAAGACCACAAATCTTTGCTTTTCAAGTCTGTTAGTTGTTGTTCAAACTGAGCTATGTCAACTGCAAGAAATGGTGAAAAATGTATTCGGTTGACAAGAATGAAGGAGTGGACTTTTCACTTCTGAAATCTTTGACGCGACCAGTAAATGAATCTTGCATTTTTGTAACAGTTGCCAGAAAAAACTTGCTATCCATGACACTTCCGGTAGTGGAAACAGATTTCCACTTTTCAAGTCTTCTGCCAGGGCGGCACGGTGGCGCAGTGGGTAGCGCTGCTGCTTCGCAGTTAGGAGACCCAGGTTCGCTTCCCGGGTCCTCCCTGCGTGGAGTTTGCATGTTCTCCCCGTGTGAGCGTGGGTTTCCTCCCACAGTCCAAAGACATGTGGATTGGTGATTCTAAATTGGCCCTAGTGTGTGTGTCCTGCGGTGGCTTGGCGCCCTGCCTTGCGCCCTGTATTGGCTGGGATTGGCTCCAGCAGACCCCCGTGAACCTGTGTTCGGATTCAGCGGGTTGGAAAATGGATGGATGGAAGTCTTCTGCCAACAAAAGCAGTTTGTTTGAAAAGAGTAACAAAATCTTTATTTTTACCAATCATTAGTGGGTGCTCCATCTGTAGCGAAAGATACCAATTTATTGATGCCAGTTTCCCTAACGGTCGAAATTTTCAAAATTGCTGAAGAGGTATCTTCACCCCGAGTTTCTGCGTTAAGAGGTATCAAAGCCAGGCAGTAATTCTTCATGGTGACCCTTAATGGAAACACACCGTCCCAGAAGGCTAATTTGTGCGATTTCGTTCACGTCACGACTCGCCACATACCAAAGAAAATACAGGTGCCGATTTTATATTATTATTATCTGTTGATCTGTCACATTCTAATGATACTGCCGTAAACAGTATTTTGCGGATAATGGAGTGTCTTTAATTTTTTAATAATATCTTTTTAACTTTTGAAATCATAGCAGAGACGTTCGGCCAAATTTAAAAAGCACTTTTTAGAATTCTCCATCTGTTAAAGGATTTATATTCTTTGCAGTCTAACGAGAAACAGCAAAACATGCCGATTGTTGCATAATTTGCTTTAATTCTGCATGTCACCGCTTTTTTCTTTCTTCGCTGAAGGAATGTGTCGCGCTTTGTTTAAAAGTGACGTTTGGGATTTTTTTTTTTTTGTTACTGGATAACTTTTCATTGCAAATTAGACATTTTAGAAGACCCGTAGAGTTTTGCATCTCCGTTTTAAATGACTCGAACGTGTAACAGCGCAAAGGTGACTAATATTACAATACTGTTCAGTTCTGCAGCGATGGTCTTCACCTTCACCAATCCCCCTTTATTGAGTACAATTCGTTCGGCTCTGCAGTCATCTGCCCTTCATACTCCACTTCACAACTGTAACTGTGCTGAGCGAGCAGTGCAAAATGTACTCAGCACTCCGAACTCAGCTGGCTAGGATATGTAAATAGGAGAACATACAATAATGGGAAGACATGGTGACGATTAACTACAAAAAGTAAGAATTAGGAATCCCAAGAACCGCTGAAGCGTACATCCAATCTCGGGTGCTGAAGAAAACTATGAAGAGCATATGATCTGACCGAAGACGTAATCTCGTCGAACAGAATGACTTCGAGGAAGATGTGGATGACGCATTTAAGAGCCGCACAATGGACCGCCTGATTCACATACAGTTAAAAAAATATCTAAATCAAAAATAATAAAATTAACCTAGAAATAAATTATCTTTGCGAGAGTATCCTCTTTAATAAAACTCCTGTGTGCCATCAGTGTCCGTGTGTCTTCTGGTGAAGTGCGCATGCGCGGGTCACGGTGCGACGCTTCAAAGGCTGTCTGACGCGTCACACAAGACAGAGAGGGCGGGACCTATAAAACATCGCGCGGCAGATCCAATCGGATTTCGGTAAATGAGGTAAGACCTAAAACAGAAAACACGAAAAATCCAATCGGGTACTGAGACGCAGAGACCAGCTTCCCCATTGTCGTGCAAGTGTTCACTCTGAGGATGTCAGATTTGTGATTAAGAAGCTTGGCCCGGTAAAGTGTAAAGTAAAAGTAGATTTATTTTCGCGCACATTACATCAGATGCTGGGGAGAATCTGCTGATTGCCTACTGTTGTGACAGAAAATTAAACGCATATTACGGACAGCAAAGCCAGTATTACTGTCAGAGAAAATTACAGGTATTTTACGGAAAAAAATTAATGAGGTAAAAGGTCCCTTGCCATTTAATATAGACTGTTCTTATTAATGTTTATGGACTACTGTTCTAGTAGTCGGGCTTAATGTCTAATTATCACATAATATGTTAAGACATGACAATGTGAATGCGTCTGTCGTTCTGGGAAGAGCTGCAGCCACGCAGGTAAAGAGCCGTGGGTTGCCGACCCCTGTTCTACAGGATCATGTGTATATATATATATATATATATATATATATATATATATATATATATATATATATACGGGGTGGTCCACATCTAATTATTCAACTGCATTTTGGAATGCAGGGCAGGTGCTGCCATCTATCGGCAACAAGAAGAATTTTAAGTGAAATCTCTGCAGGACAGGTGCTGTGAATTCTCTATGTAAAAAACTTAAGTTATAGCGTAATGAAAATTGCATAATTAGATCTGGACAACCCTATATATACATGTATATATATATTTTAATAAGGCCTAATGATCCCAGCATCAATCGCACACTCAGATGTTTTATCTCACATCTGGCTCTTCTCATATTGCATTTCTTGATATTTGGTTACTTTTGGCCTTTCCATTCTAATTACAGAGTAATCATGTTGGACTGAAATATCAATGGTCCATGCCTGTACTTTATCTGAGTGTTTTTCTTTGATGGCTATGTCTGGTTTCCTAACATCAGTTTTTCTGTCTGTTAGTATTGGTATGTCCCAAGTGACTGGCACCTCTTCGTTTTCTGTTATTCAGTGTGGAAGTTATATTTCTTGCATTTTTGTTCCAGTAAAGTAACCTGGCAAGTTTCTTATGTATGTCTGTGCATTAACCTGCCATCAGCAGCTAGGAACCAGATGAGCAACAGCTTCCATATCAGTTTGGCACAACCAACCTTTTTCTGATGTGCCATTCTTTTCTAGTGTTTCCTTGAACTACCTGCCCTCATGTCAGTCTCTGTATTGATCTCCCCTAATTTTTTTCTACCCTTTCTCCTGCAGGTCAATGTCTCGGACACCAACCTGGGTGCCTTGCTGAATCAAGTTATTGAAGGAGCAGAATATCTGCAGATATACCTCAGAAAGAAACTGCTGGACCAGGAGATGAGGTATGCAGCTATTAAGTGGGACATCCTTGCCATGAAATGGGTGATTCCTCAGCTCAGATATTAACCCGGCAGAGGTACATGGTCGGACACCAGGTGTGTTCCTAGAAGGATTCCATCCCTGGGGTCATCAGGTAGTTTTGGCCCTTCTAAATTCACTGTCCTGCATAGACAGGATGTCCGTCATGCCAACACTGATGCCCTCTCCCTGTCTATGACCTCATGGCTGGGTCAGCCCACTTCTGTGCGGCCAGGTTAAGTGATAGCTGTGTTGCGCATGCTTATCAGAGGTTCACCTTCCGGGTTCAACTGAGGTAAGCAATACCACCCTCAGGCAAAATGGGGTGCAGCTGCTAACAGTATCATCTCTTTTTTTCCTTCTGCAGTGGACAGAAAACCCCCAATGAGGGCAACTAAACTTCTGGAAGTTTTCGCATGGGATGGTATCCCTAAATAAGTCCTAGCAGGGGATGCCTTTTACGTCAGCCAACTTCAGGGAATTCGACAGAGGGCTGCGTATCACACACCTTAAAATGTCTGACTACTACCCACAGACAGTGTGACTGAAGTCTTTAACCAGATGCTCAATCAGATGCTGAGGAAACTGGTTCCAGCGCATGGTAGAGACTCTTACCCCTCATCATGTTTGCCCTCCTCGGAGGTACCGCAGTCCTCTATGGGCTTCTCTCCCCTTTGACCTTTTATGGGAGAGTCCTGCGGTTTTCATCTGGGACCTCTAGTGGCCACAGGCAGAACTGTGCCCTCCCGTTTGGGCTGTACAGGTCCCTGGCAACCTTCCAGCATCTGGTGGACAAACAGCTACAGCCCCACACTGGCAACAGTAGCACCTGTTCAAAGAAGATGATCATATCATGACTCAGGCGCCGCCAAGAGTGGCAGCCTTTTCAGCAGCTCCATGTACGACTTTATTTTTCTACCTTTTATTTTTCTCTTTATTTTTTATTGACCACTCCTATCACTTTCTTTTATGTGGATTCGTTCCCTGGACACTTTTACTTTTTACAACGTGGACATGGATTTTTACACGCCGAGACTCGTCTATTCAAGTATTCAACTTCAAGCGCTGAGAACAAATGCCCGAGCCGGAGTGGTCCCCTATTTACCCGACGAAGTAAGAAGGTCGTATCGCGGCACCAGAGACGGTGCTAAGATAAAAGCCAAGCGTTTAGCTAGAAAGTGGCATTTTAAGCCTTCTGTGTGCCTTCTGTGATTCTGGGAAATGTGAACTCACTACCAAATAAGATCGACGAACTGGCTGCGCTGGTGAAAAATGTCAGAACCTACAGCGAATGCAGTTTGTTGTGCTTTTGCGAAACGTGGCTAACTAACACCATCCCAGATGTTAACGTGGAGCTACCCGGGTTTAGCACAGTTAGAGCGGACAGAGACGCAAGTACCTGCGGGAAGCACAAAGGAGGAGGACTCGCTCTCTATGTTAATACACGGTGGGTGTAACTCTGGACATGTTAATGTCGAAGTCTCCACTTGCTGCAGGGACATCAAACTGTTAGCCGTAAGTCTGTGTCCCTATTACTTGCCAGAGAGTTTGGACACGTCATTGTTGTTATTGTGTACATCCCTCCTCGGGCAGACATGGAGACGGCGAGTGACATCATCCACTCAGTTGTTGCTAAGTTACAAACGCAGCACCCGAGGCACTTGTGCTAATTGCTGGAGATTTTAACCATGTGACGCTGGACAAAACATTACCTGCATTCTCCCAGTATGTGGACTGTAACACCCGGGGAAATAAGACTATTGATTTACTGTATGCAAACGTTAAAGACGCATACAGCGCCACCCCACTGCCTGCGCTTGGGAAAGCAGATCATAACCTGGTTCTGCTTCAGCCTCACTACAAACCAAAAGTGAGAGTCCTACCTGTAACCACAAGATCATTCAGGAAGTGGTCCCCTGAGGCAGAGCAGGATCTGAGAGACTGGAACTATGGACTGGGATATCCTGCCGGGATCACATAGTGAGAACATTGAGGAGGTTGTTGACTGCACTACTGACTACATCAACTTCTGTATGGACATTGTAGTTCCAGTAAGAAAAGTACGCTGCTATGATAACAACAAGCCATGGATTACAAGTGACATCAAGGGCCTTTTGAACCAGAAGAAAAGGGCTTTTAAAGGCAGTGATCAGCATGAGCTCAAGCGCGTGCAGAAGGAACTCCGAGTCCAGCTCAGGGTGGTGAAGGAGCAGTACAGGAGAAAGCTGGAGCAGAAGTTGCAGAATAACAGCATGAAGGAAGTGTGGGATAGGATGAAGATCATCACTGGCTGCAGCTCGAAGCAGGGTGCCACCATCAAGAGAGACGTGGAGAGAGCAAACCAAATGAACAACTTCTTTAACAGGTTTGACCGCCCTAACCTTCTCTCACCTCAGAGTACTGCACCCTCCACCCATCCTTCTGCTGATACCAGTATAGGAGAGACATCCCCACCCACAATTACAACAGCCCAGGTGAGCAGAGAGCTGAGGAGCCTTTGTGCCAGCAAAGCAGTGGGTCCAGATGGAGTATCGCCACGACTGCTGAAGGTCTGTGCATCGGAGCTGGGGGGTCCTCTACAGCGCATCTTCAACCTGAGCCTGGAACAGGGGAGAGTCCCGAGGCTTTAGAAAATATCTTGCATCACCCCAGTCCCAAAGGTATCACATCCTAGTGAGATGAACGACTTCTGGCCTGTCGATCTGACGTCACATATGGTGAAGACCATGGAGCAGCTGCTGCTTCACCACCTGAGGCCACTGGTTCAACACGCCCTCGACCCTCTGCAGTTCGCATATCAGGAGAAGGTGGGAGCGGAGGATGCCATCATCTATATGCTACACCGATCCCTCTCCCAGTTGGACAGAGGCAGTGGTGCTGTAAGAATTATGTTTCTGGACTTCTCTAGCACCTTCAACACCATCCAACCTCTGCTCCTTAGGGACAAGCTGACAGAGATGGGAGTAAATTCATACCTGGTGGCATGGATCGTGGACTATCTTACAGACAGACCTTAGTATGTGCGTCTCGGGAACTTCAAGTCTGGTATTGTGGTCAGCAACACAGGAGCGCTGCAGGGGACTGTACTTTCTCTGGTCCTGTTCAGCCTATATACATCAGACTTCCAATACAACTCGGAGTCCTGCCACGTGCAAACGTTCGCTGATGACACTGCTATCGTGGGCTGCATCAGGAGTGGGCAGAAGGAGGAGTATAGGAACCTAATCAAGGACTTTGTTAAATTGTGCAACACAAACCACCTACACCTGAATACCAGCAAAACTAAGGTGCTGGTGGTGGATTTTAGGAGGCCCAGACCTCATGGACCCCATGATCATCAGAGGTGACCGTGTGCAAAGGGTACAGACCTATAAATACCTCGGAGTGCAGCTGGATGATAAATTGGACTGGACTGCCAATACTGATTTTCTGTGCAAGAGAGGACAGAGCCGACTATACTTCCTTAGAAGGCTGGCGTCCTTCAACATCTGCAATAAGATGCTGCACATAATAATAATAATAATAATAATTCATGTTCTATCAGACGGTTGTGGCGAACACCCTCTTCAACGCAGTGGTGTGCTGGGGAGGCAGCATTAAGAAGAAAGACGCCTCACGCCTGCACAAACTGGTGAGGAAGGCAGGCTCTATTGTTGGCATGGAGCTGGACAGTTTGACATCTGTGGCAGAGCGACGGGCGCTGAGCAGGCTCCTGTCAATTATGGAGAATCCACCATCTACAATGTCATCTCCAGACAGAGGAGCAGCTTCAGCGACAGACTGCTGTCACTGTCCTGCTCCACTGACAGACTGAGGAGATCGTACCTCCTCCACACTATGCGACTCTTCAATTCCACCCGGGGGGGACGGGGGGGGGGGGGGGGGGGGGTAAATGTTAACATTATTCCAAGTTATTGTCTGTTTTTACCTGCATTATTATCACTCTTTAATTTAATATTGTTTTTTTTTTATCAGTATGCTGCTGCTGGAGTATGTGAATTTCCCCTTGGGATTAATAAAGTATCTATCTATCTATCTATCTATATATTCCTAAAACTGCAAATAACACTTCCAGCACAGCTCAATGGTTCTCCACACCACCCACAACTATAGTCTTCTGATCAATCAAAAACACAAAATACTATATTGTGTTGACCAAGGCCAAATATTTTGGGTACGTGGTGGACAGAGGTCAAGTCAGCCACATTGGTCCCATATTGCTGCCTTTCAGAAAGAGTCCCAGCCACCAACCCCAGGGCAGATTCAAGCTTTCCTAGGTGTTGTGGGATACTATTGTAGGTTTGTACCTTGGTTTTCCAAGGTGGCTGTGTCTTTGACCAAACTAACCAAGAAGGTGGACCCTACTACACTGGCATGACTCCTAAAACTAAAACCAAATTCTGTGACTTGAAAATGATGTTTATGTCAGCTCCTGTATTGATCTCCCCTAATTTCTCTCTACCCTTTATCATTAGACGAATGCCTTGGACACCAGTCTGGGTGCAGGTTGTTGAGGAGCTGAACACCCAGTGATGTTCCACAGTTGGAAACTGCTAAACCAGGAGACAAAGAATGTGGCAATACCGCGGGAGGCCCTCCACATGAAATGGGTGATTTCTCAGGTCAGATATTACCTCACAGGTAGGCAGTTTACCTTGGAGGCTGACTAAACACCACTATGGTGTTTGTGATCCCAGAAGGCTTTCAACCCTTGGGTCACACCAGGTGGTTTCTGAGCCTTCAGCTCTATAAATTCCCAGTCCTGCATAGACAGGAGGTCCCTTCATATCAATGCTGATGCCCTCACAGCTGGGTCTGCCCACCCCTGTGAAGCGGGGTAAATGGGGGGGGGGGTTGGCATATCATACATGCACATAGAGGATTACTTTCTGGGCTTATCTGAGGTAAGTGACACCACACCAGGCTGAGTGAGGGCGCTGTCACAAATAGTATCAGCTCTTTTCACGCCTGCAGTGCAAAGAAAACACTCAGTGAGGGCAGCTGACTCCATCACTTTAAGAGCGCGGACACCCTAGAGAGATAGAGAGAGAGAGACAGATAGACCTCTCCCTCTAGATCTGAACTTCTTAAAAGATGGAGCCCTCAGTCAGGACCCACTCTACCGGGCTCTTAATTCTTGGAGCAGAGTACACTGCCATTATTCATGCAGGTTTTGGTTGTTTGCACCTGTTTCTTTGCACATTATCAAAACAGGATTAAAAGGGGTGACCCACCTGGCCCCTCAACACTTCCTTGGAGTCCACTTGTGTCCTTCTGCCTTTGTACATAATAATAATAATAGTACAGTAAAAGTTATTTTACTTCAAGCATATTTCTTATCTGAAAAGTTCTAAAAATGAGAAGTGGAAAGTAAACATGCTATTAATCAAGCAATACAGTCATATGAAAAAGTTTGGGAACCCCTCTCAGCCTGCATAATAATTGACTATACTTTCAACAAAAAAGATAACAGTAGTATGTCTTTCATTTCCTAGGAACATCTGAGTGCCGAGGTGTTTTCGGACACTTTTAGTGAAGCAGTATTTAGTTGTATGAAATTAAATCGAATGTTGCTGATTTGAATGCCTGTCACTGCTCAATGCTGATTACTTGTAACACCAAATTGGCTAAATTAGCTCATTAAGCCTTGAACTTCATAGACCGGTGTGTCCAATCATGAGATATAAAGGTATTTAAGGTGGTCAATTGCAAGTTGTGCTTCCCTTTGACTCTCCTCTGAAGAGTGACAGCATGGGATCCTCAAAGCAACTCTCCAAAGCTCTGAAAACAAAGATTGTTCAGTCTCCTGGTTTAGGGGAAGGCTACAAAAAGTTATCTCAGAGGTTTAAACTGTCAGTTTCAACTGTAAGGAATGGAATCAGGAAATGGAAGGCCACAGGCACAGTTGAGGTTAAACCCAGCAGGGCTGGCAGGCCAAGAAAAATACAGGAGCGGCATATGGGCAGGATTGTGAGAATGGTTACAGACAACCCACAGATCACCTCCAAAGACCTGCAAGAACATCTTGCTGCAGATGGTGTATCTGTATATCGTTCTACAATTCAGCGCAATTTGTACAAAGAACATCTGTATGGTAGGGTGATGACAAAGAAGCCCTTTCTGCACTCACACCACAAACACAGTCGCTTGTTGTATGCAAATGCTCATTTAGACAAGCCAGATTCATTTTGGAACAAAGTGTTTTGGACTGATGAGACAAAAATTGAGTTGTTTGACCATAACAAAGTGCTTTGCATGGTGGAAGAAGAACACCGCATTCCAAGAAGAACACCTGCTACCTACTGTCAAATTTGGTGGAGGTTCCATCATGCTGTGGGGCTAGTTCAGGGACTGGGGCTCTTGTTAAAGTCGAGGGTCGGATGAATTCAACCCAATATCAACAAATTCTTCAGGATAATGTTCAAGCATCAGTCACAAAGTTGAAGTTACGCAGGGGTTGGATATTCCAACAAGACAATGACCCAAAACACAGTTCAAAATCTACAAAGGCGTTCATGCAGAGGGAGAAGTACAATGTTCTGGAATGGCCGTCACAGTCCCCTGACATCATTGAAAATCTATGGGATGATTTGAAGCAGGCTGTCCATGCTCGGCAGCCATCAAATTTAACTGAACTGGAGAGATTTTGTATGGAAGAATGGTCAGAAATACCTCCATCCAGAATCCAGACACTCATCAAAGGCTATAGGAGGCGTCTAGAGGCTGTTATATTTACACAAGGAGGCTCAACTAAGTATTGATGTCATATCTCTGTTGGGGTGCCCACATTTATGCACCTAATTTTGTTATGATGCATATTGCATATTTTCTGTTAATCCAATAAACTTAATGTCACTGCTGAAATGCTACTGTTTCCATAAGGCATGTCAGATATTAAAAGGAAGTTGCTACTTTGAAAGCTCAGCCAATGAGAAACACAAATCCAAAGAATTAAGAGGGATTCCTAAACATTTTCATATGACTGTATTTATTATTTTAAACTTGGACAAGACTCCTGAGGCCTGTCACTGCCAGTGTAAATGCTTAGTGTAAGCAATCTTTTTTTATTTGTTATAAAGATTATAATACAAAATAATAGAAACCTTCAATACATCAATATATACAGTTAATAAATCAAAATATTCAAAATTAATAAAAAATACTCCACCACTACTTCCCCAGTACACTCCTCGTACTCTGCATACTGTATAAATTCAAAATATTACATTTGACAAACTATATATATTTTTTAAGAAGAAAGTTAATAATTTACATATATAAATGGAGTGCTCCCCCTATGCTGTTAAAATCTTACCAGTTTAAAGTCATCTCGGCCCCCCTGAACGGAGCACAGCACCTGTCCAACACCCCACATTTCACCAGACATTAATCAAGTTTTTGTCTGCTTTTCACTTTGAACAGTAACACTACATTGGTGGCCATGATGTTTTTCTCTTCGTTTCATTTCGTCTTCAGCACTGCTGATTTTGCTTGTCCCAAGTGGAAGTTCCCAAGTGTCCATCTGTTCATATTTTACTATATGGGACTCCAAAAATAATAAAAATAGATTGCACTGAATTCAATTCCTATGCTTAAGAAAACATCCAGAAGATTAAACAGAGACTTCAGTCTGTTGCAATAAATAAAAAGGTGGGAAAAAGTTTTCTCTTTTTGCACAAAATAGGCACGGCTCAGTTGTGGCAGCTATCATTGTATGTAGAAAAGAGTTGATGGCCAAAGCTGGCAGGTCTCCTAGTTTTTTTTCTGCAGTGGAAATGTATAAAATGTCCTCCATGCTGGTCTCATTGATTGTTGAGGTGGCCTGCAATTCCTCCCTCTACCGTGTATCCGGCAAGTCCTTCAACGATTCACAAAATGTCACCTTGATACTCAGTTGTGATTGTAGAATTCAAATTCTTTCTCTAAGAATATGAGCTGGTTTATTTGTACAGTGTAGAAGAAGAATGTTCTCCTCAGCACCATGTATTTTGTGTGTTTAGTAAATTAGAATTTTTATAATAACTATTTTGTAACTTGCCAGTGAGAGATGCTTTGGCTTATGAACTAACAAAAATATGTTATTCCAGGGTTCAGGAGAAATAGTGTCCACATGAATAAAATCTAAGCTGTTTGTTGTTTTCCCTTTCTCAGAGTGAATGTTTCAGGGACAAGGTCACAAGGCTGCAGAAAGTACATGTAGTTTATGCAAAGGCGTCTCTCCTGTGCTTAGCTTTGAGAACACAGATAATGCTTAGCTCAACAGACATATTGTTTAACTTTACTTAGATGATAAGGATGTTTTTTCTGTCTTATTGATCATGAGATGCTGAATTATAAAAAACCCCTCCTAATTTTTTTCAGGGTTCAAATTGAGCTTTGCGGCAATAAGTTATGCTCTTTTGAATCTCTACTTACTGTGACTCCGAATGAATAATAAAGAGAACTAAAGAAATATTATCTGCCTGTTGTCAGTGTGCCTTTTTCGTCCACAACAGTCTGGTACATTTTGCTTCACACTGATGGGGTCACGACTGAAGTTTCTGAGACTGAAGGCTCTTCAGCATACAGGGGACCCCCTCCCCACCACCTAGTCTGTACAGCACCATCTACAGGTAAGCTCAAGCGGACACTCTCACCCGACACCTAAAAGCGCAACAGGCGTATTTTCATTGATCAGGTTTCTGATTTTAAAACCCCTTTTACTGAACAACTTGATCTGATTAATTTGGCAAAGTACAGTAATCCCTCGCTATATCGCGCTTCGCGGCTTCACTCCATCGTGGATTTTATATGTAAGCATATTTAAATATATATCGCGGATTTTTCGCTGCTTCGCGGGATTCTGCGGACAATGGGTCTTTTAATTTCTGGTACATGCTTCCTCAGTTGGTTTGCTCAGTTGATTTCATACAAGGGACGCTATTGGCAGATGGCTGAGAAGCTACCCAACTTACATTTCTCTTTCTCTTGCGCTGACTTTCTCTGATCCTGACGTAGGGGGATTGAGCAGGGGGGCTGTTCGCACACCTAGACGATAAGGACGCTCGTCTAAAAATGCTGAAAGATTATCTTCACGTTGCTATCTTTTATGCAGCTGCTTCCTGAAACGACATGCTGCACGGTGCTTCGCATACTTAAAAGCTCGAAGGGCACGTATTGATTTTTCTCTCTCTCTCTCTCTCTCGCTCTCTCTCCCTGCTCCTGACGGAGGGGGTGTGAGCTGCCGCCTTCAACAGCTTTGTGCCGCGGTGCTTCGCATACTTAAAAGCCAAACAGCCCTATTGATTTGTTTGCTTTTTTCTCTCTCTCTCTCTGACAGTCTCTGCTCCTGACGCACACTCCTTTGAAGAGGAAGATATGTTTGCATTCTTTTAATTGTGAGACGGAACTGTCATCTCTGTCTTGTCATGGAGCACAGTTTAAACTTTTGAAAAAGAGACAAATGTTTGTTTGCAGTGTTTGAATAACGTTCCTGTCTCTCTACAACCTCCTGTGTTTCTGCGCAAATCTGTGACCCAAGCATGACAATATAAAAATAACCATATAAACATATGGTTTCTACTTCGCGGATTTTCTTATTTCGCGGGTGGCTCTGGAACGCAACCCCCGCGATGGAGGAGGGATTACTGTATATCAAGAAAAGCTGTTTATCAACATTTACAATTCCTACCGTACAAAATAATGCAAATGCCAGTTCCCTCCACGGCCATATCTACAGTGTTTTCAGCCTCCAGCTTGCTCATAAAAATCAATGAAACCCTGACCACCTTCATCTACCGGCAAATACAGAATACTGCGTCCCACCCAGAGTAATCCATCCACAAGAAAAAACCTAAAAAGATTTTCTGAACAGTCTTAATAATAAAATCTGGAGGACCAGCACACCTCAGCCTGTGCCAGAACACTGATGATTAACAGCCTGCCTCGACATGAGATTTCCTGTTTAAGGCAGTGTTTCTCAACTACCCAGAGATGTATACAAAAATGGAAATTGATTAGAAGGTATTTATTGAAACAGACTCGTTTATTTGAACTGTTTATGGTTGAAAAATCAGAGTAAGTCAACTATCGTCTCTGTACTATTAGTGTGAATGACCACAAATTCATTCCGCACATAGGGGACGTAATAACGCAGAATACCGGAAGTGTGGAAAAACTGTGAGGAAATAACGGAAGGCAAACGCTGATCTCTAAAATGGTAATCTTTAAAATTGTTGCACCCTTGGTAAATGGAGCGAGGTACGCAATTGATTATATGTTGTTTCATTTATTCAGTTTCTTTGTAAACGGTTTATATTTTTTGTTTAGTTTTCACGGTGTTTGTGACGGAGTAACAACGTTAATAAAGAATGTAAAGCTTGAGACGTGAATAAAGATAAAGGCACCAGTCTGTGACTCTCTGTGTGCCGATTCAATTAAATCAAGGGCTGCTACAATTAGTGCCGTCACTTTGTCATTTCCAGACTCATCTAGACTCGTCTATATAGAGAGACCTGTCCGCCCGTAAGCAAACATCAGAATTCAAGTTACAACTCATCCCCCTCTCCTACCGTGATACGCAACTTCTGTAATCGCTAATATGTCACTTATTGTTTTTAGTATTTGTAATACTCGTAATTTAATTTTTGTTATTACAGAATGGAATAATTTAAAATGTGGAATTATTAAAATCACTAAAAAAATGTCACGAAATTTAATGAAAACCAAAAAAATGTTTGAATTTTACGTATATTTTATCACATGGATTTTAATTTTAAATGTGTCACACGTGTGGCTGTATATTTTGATGATAAAAAAAATATTAGTAATGCCCCAATCAGAATCGAGCATTTCTGCCAACAGTGCATTCCCAAATTAAAATTTAGTGTTGATGGGTGGACCTCAATATAATCAAAAATCTGAATATGTGCATAAAAACTTTAGGGGGGGCACAATATTAAAAAATGGGGCACACCTAACCTGGTTTAAGGTATTTCCACCGGTTTAGTCTGGCTTGCACCTCATCGACCCAGTTAGTCCAATTTTCCTCTGCTGTCCCTTCCTGTTTCAGATACATTCCTAAACATCTAACGACCTTCCTGGTGTACCCTTCTTAACTCCAAATGCACAGGTGAAAGCCAAAGCTTAAACTGACAGAAGACTTCATGATGAAGCAGTCCATCTTGTATGGCACACCTGGGGAACAAAAAACACCAGCTAGCTTGTGACATTCCAACACTTTTTTCCGCACTCGAATAACCAGATGGTTTGATATAATATGTGCTCTGTTCTACGTTGCTGAACATCTCTAGATGTACATAAATACCAAGGAATAAAAGCTGAAACTCTGATCTCATGTTCATCTTTTGATCTCACACACAAATACCTTCAGTGCACAGCAAAAACAAATTCATTGGCCTTGCTGTTCCAATACTTTTGGAGGGGCCTGTAGGTCCCCCTTTTTCAGAATTAGAGTGATTACCATCCTGTGACAGTGGGAGCTCCTTAGTTTTCAGGCTTTTATGAAAACTTCCATTAAAATCGGCACCAATCAGATTCTAGAGGTAGGCCGTGAATCCCAGGCATCTTGCATGTATTGAGGCCATTTAGTGCTACAGTCAGTTCATTCAACTGGCAGGAACTTATGGTAAGTTGTCAAAAAAAGCACAGAAGAATCCTCAGTGGTTTCTGTAGAAAACAGCTGTTGTTAAAAGTGTACAGGCAAGGCACGAATGGCCTCAGGCTCCTCAAACTGTTGTCCTTACCATCTTTTAGACAGTGAATGACTTGACTCGGACTTGTCTTTCTTTCAGGTCCTAATAAAAGTAAACCCGAGAGAAAGCAATTCTTGGGGTGCAGAAATGATGAGTTTCGAAAGGACAGGATGAATGGTCAATTAGCTTAGTCACTTGATTAGTAGTGCCAGATAAAGGATAAAATAATGAAAACATTAATATGGTTTATTTACCATGTCTTAAATAGTATATTTTTCTCAAGAGTGTGACACCATTAAGGACTCATTCATTATTTTTAAATGGAGTTTGCAAATTGTTCTGCATATCTGTATTTTATCTGGGCAATAGGATAAATGTTGATGAACAATTCGGTGAACGATCCTTTTTTTGTATAAATGTTTAATAGTGCACACAGACATCGTGCTGAATGTCCTCACCTTGTCTTGATGTTTTCTGGTGTTCTTACTGTTCTCAGTGGTCCAAACATGTTTTTCACGGTACCAATAGACTGATTTATCAAAGTACTTTAGAATCTTCCTCACCAGCACACATTAAGCTTAAAGCAGAATTTTCCTTGCATCTCTACTACAGATTTTGACTCAATGTATTACTAAATGGCGAGCACACTATGATCTATCGACCAAGTCCATTGAAACTACTTTTTGTATAAAACACACAGACCCCGATCCTATTCACTCATCCTTTGTTGTTGCCATTCTTGTGCCACATCAGTTCATTTCTTTTCAACATTCGAAACTATGAGGTGAAGGGAACCACAGCGTTAAGCTCATCTGTCATTCTGTCCTCTCCCCCCTTTCTTAAACGTGCCTTTGCTTGCCAGTCATCTCAGTTTGATTGTTTCACTGGTTGTGACAGGGAAGGTTGTGTGGTGGGGAATACTTTTTACATTTTCTTGCAATAGAAACAAAAGATCTTTTTAACAGCATTTTTTCCCCCCATGCTAAACAGATAGCTGTATATAATTTGCTCTTGGATGAACTTGGCTAACTTTACTACAGTCATGTGGCAAACCACCACAAACATGTCCATGACTCAATTTGGGTTGTGACCCATAGTTTAAGAAACACTGCTGTAAAGAGTTTATACCTGGTAGAGAGGCATGTTACGAGGCGATGGGTTTTGCTTTGATCAGATTTTAAAAGTCAGAGAGATGTTCCTGTAGTGATTCACTTGGGTGTCACCTGTGGGTGCCGCATTGATTGTAACACATTTATATACTTATCCATATCCCAGTTTTTAAGACAGAAGTTTGGTATGGCGTCTGGACCACTTAGCAGCTGGTCTAAGAGTGGTTTCTCAGGCCACTCCATTTCCTTGGTGTGTTTTCAATGTCTCTTCACTGGAAATTCTTTTCTCGGCTTTGGAGATTATGACGGTGACAAAATTATTTGCCACATTACCAAATAGCAACATGGCTTCTCTCCAGTGTGAATTCTAGTGTGGCTCCGAAGACTCCTCCGGTAACAGAATCATTTGCCACATTCCAAACAGTCCTGTGTGAATTTTTTTGTGTCTTGTAAGAATGCTGTTTTGTGAAAACCGCTTGCCACATTCCGAACAGCAATACGGCTTCTCTCCGGTGTGAATTCTTTTGTGCCTGTGCAGGCCACTCGTCTGACGGAATTGTTTTCCACACTCAGAACAGCAAAATGGCTTCTCTCCGGTGTGAATTCTTTTGTGTTTCTGAAGATAACTCCAGTCACAGAATTGTTTGCCACATTCACTACAGCAATATGGCTTCTCTCCGGTGTGAATTCTGCTGTGGGTACGAAGATTGCTCTTGTGACAGAATTGTCTGCCACATTCCAAACAGCAATAGGGCTTCTCTCCAGTGTGGATTCTTTTGTGTCTGTGCAGACCACCTTTCTGGCTAAATTGTTTTCCACACTCAGAACAGCAAAATGGCTTCTCTCCAGTGTGAATTCTTTTGTGTTTCTGAAGACAACTCCAGTAACTGAATTGTTTGCCACATTCACTACAGCAATATGGTTTCTCTCCGGTGTGTATTCTACTGTGGGTCTGAAGACTGCTCTTGTGGCAGAATTGTCTACCACATTCCAAGCAGCAATAGGGCTTCTCTCCAGTGTGAATTTTTGTGTGTTTTGTAAGAATGCTCTTTTCTGAAAACTGCTTGCCACATTCCAAACAGCAATAGGGCTTCTCTCCAGTGTGAATTCTTTTGTGGGCCTGTAGAACACTGCAGCGATTGAATCGTTTGCCACATTCAGAACAACAGTGAGGTCTGTTTCCTGTACGAAATTTAAAATGAAAAATAAAAAGGTCATGTTCATCTCACTGATTAGATAAATGCTTGTTGAAATTATGAACAACCTTGTAGGATAATAAGCAATCATAAAACTTAAGTTGCCCATAGAAAGAAACCCAACCTATTAAATTTTCCCTTCTGTATTACAACAACTCATCACATGATAACAATGACAAGCCTGTTCAGGCCCGGCCAGTACCTGGGTGGGAGACCATGTAAGAAAACCTTGGGTTGCTGCTGGAAGACATGTTGGTGAGGCCAGCAGGGGGAGCTTACCCTGTGGTCTGAACGTGAATCTCAATGCCCCAGTACAGTGGGACCACCCTTTGGGTGAGACATAAAACTCAGGTCTGACTCTCTGTACTCATTAAAGATCCTTGGGCAACCTTCATATGGATCAGTGAATCTCAATTTCCATGGCCTAGTCATTCAAGCCCCCTGATCATCCCTTATCTCTCACCCCATCACCACCTATTAGCTAAAGAGTGGTGAACATACTGGCACAAAAATGGCTGCCATCACATCATCATCACATCATCCAAGTTGATGCTATACATTGTGGTTGAAGTGGCTCCCCACTCACCAAGAGCTTTGAGTAGTGAGAAGAGTGCTATCTAAATGTAAAGAATTATTAATATTATTGAGTTCAAGGTATATATCTAAATACCTTTTTAATGTTACCACAGAAAAACAGAGGAATTTAGAATATGGTATATTTATGCACAGGAATACAGGAGCTGCAGTGGTCTGGAAAAAAATAAGACGAGAAAAAATAGAATCCTCAGAGTAATTTGTATCTGCTCTGATAAGCAGTGGCAGATGAAACCAGGACTGGTCAGCTTGGGGACACTCTGGTGACATTTATTCTTTCCATTCTATTGTTAATGGATGTATACTCTCATGATTAATTAATGCCAGTCAAATCAAAATGTGCCATCTCACTGCAAATTTCATGACATTTGTGTGTTCATGTTAATGGTACTGTTATGTTAATGTACACATTACTGCTATGTTAATGTAAATGATACCTTTTTAATTATTTCTGTCAAAGCATAAAACTTCAAGCACTCCAAGTCTCTCCTCAGTTAATAAATTGAACTAAAAGAAGGTAAATGAACAAAGCTACTGAACTCTGCCATTAACACAAGTCACTGTAGCACACTCTCTCTGTAGTTGTCATTAATCACAGACTTGTGGCCGACATCTTTTTGGTTCATTTCAGTCACAGCAGCAGATTCTCCTTCTAACATTACATGACAGGCCCATTTCTTGAGCTTCATGCTGTTTGTGTCCTCCAGTGACTCCAAGGTCTGCCACCATGACAGGAATGAACAAGTGCATGGACTGAGCTCCTTTCAGTGTCCTGGTATTATTATTTAGGTCTTGAATTTGGCCTGCTTAGACTCTACACCCCTGTCACCTGCTGAAATGCTGGAGAAGCTCCTCTGGAGCCATTCTGAACAGAGGCTTTCCGTACCCATTTGGGTCTCCTGAATCATCACAGCACTGTGGTGTGGTGATGAGTTGAAAATGCTGGAGAAGCTCCTCTGGAGCCATTCTGAACAGAGGCTTTCCGTACCCATTTGGGTCTCCTGAATCATCACAGCACTGTGGTGTGGTGATGAGTTGACAGTTTAGCACCTCTCTTTACCCAAATGTCTGGAAAATCTGACCTCAGAGTAAAAAACACAACTACAGTCAATCACTTACCACTGTCTCAGGGTATTCAAGTACAAGATATGCTTGTGACAAACTCTCTGATCAAAACCTGGTGTTTGGTACGGACAATGCATGACCAGCAAGGTAATCCAATAACACTTCACCACCCAGGCTAAAATCATTCAGGTCCATCCATCCATGACCATTCAGGTCATTCCTTTCAATTACGTCCATCCATATACGTATCTCTGCCCCTCCAAAATGACTTGACATCTCCCAGTAGGTCTACAGAGCATGTAGATGGTACCCATTTATGTACTGAATCCAAACTCTCTAAAAACGCCTTAAGCTCTAAATAGCATTCACACAAACAAGGGTGAAAGCTCATCTCACCGAAGTTTTAAGTGGAGACTTTCTTATGCACTAAAAGGAACTCACACTATAGGCATCCAACCAAAGTGAGCACCCAGGTGAGGCCTTCAGAGCACCCACACACCCACCTAAGGACTCGGCAGTGAGACAACACAAGACTAAAAGCGAGTTCATGTTTAATTGATTAGTGTGTTTCTGAGCTAATGCTGCGTGCAGAGAGGAGTCCCACTGAATGTCGCAGGTACTCTCAGTCCCTTCCAAGAGCTGGAGCTCCAACTTCTCACTAAAAAAGCAACAACAACAAAAACAACAACTGATTTCTTGCACAAACTAACAAAATGCCTCATTGGGCATGCCTCAATGTCCTATTCAAAAAAGGAGTAATATACACAGACACATCCTACTCCTGCTGATACCCAACTGTCATTACCTTCAACTCTCATGCTCTCTGCCCTGTAAGCACACAGAGTGGCTCCACTTCTCTTTGTCAGACTATGCCAGACTGGACTACATGGACCACCATGCACTCACAGGCCTGGTTGTAGGGGTGAGGCCCAGTAATCCTGTCGCTGGCGATGCTCTTGTTTGATTCAGCTGTGACTGTCATGAGGACAGTTCTGTGTCTGATACCTCCTCTCAGATAAGTTCTTTATGGGTGACCCAGCCAGGAGTACATCTGTCCGATAAATTGATTTCACATCGGTGGGTTTGGGGGGGGGAATCACCCTTTGATACGAGTTATTTTTTCAAATTTTTTTTTCCTTTTCTGTTTTTCAAAATCTGCATACTGGAGAGCAAATGCCTATGTTTGGAAGTGCAGCTCAACATCAACGAGTACATGCATTGCCTGTGGGCAGGTACAACTGTAAATGGTCATAAAACAATAACAACATAGAAAGAAAAATTCTGCCATATGCATAATCCATTTTAATATAATTTCTGGACTGATTATACACATTTTTAATAACTAAAAAAGTATGTGGGAATATGTACATAATTACATGCACAACAAAATATATGTATTTGTAAAATAGTTTGTAAGTAACAAGCTGGTTAAGTTGACAGAGGATTAGCAGATAACCTCAGATCCTTTGAATCATCACATAGGGACTTGGACAGCACACAGGCTTGGGCAGAGATGTGGCAGATGAAATGTAATGTCAGTAAATGTAAAGTATTACACACAAGAAGTAAAAATGTGAGGTCTGAATACACAATGGGAGGTCTGAAAATCGAGAGTACACCTTATGAGAAGGATTTAGGAGTCGTAGTGGACACTAAGCTATTAACTTCACGACAGTGTTCAGAAGACATTAAGAAGGCTAACAGAATGTCAGGTTATATAGCGCCTTGATGTGTGGAGTACAAGTCACAGGAGGTTCTGCTCACAGCTTTATAACACACTGGTGAGGCCTCATCTGAAGTACTGGGAGCAGTTTTGGTCTCCAGACTACAAAATGGACATAGCAGCACTAGAAAAGGTCCAGAGAAGAGCAACTAGGCTGATTCCAGGGCTACAGGAGATGAGTTATGAGGGAAGATTAAAAGAGCTGAGCCTTTACAGTTTAAGCAAAAGAAGATTAAGAGGAGACATCACTGAAGTGTTTAAAATGATGAAGGGAATTAGTCCAGTGGATTGAGACTGTTATTTTAAAATGAGTTCATGAAGAACACAGGGACACAGTTGGAAACTTATTAAGGGTAAATATGGCACAATATTAGGAAGCTCTTCTTTACACAAAGAACCACAGACACTTGGAATAAGCTACCAAGTAGTGTGGTAGACAGTAAGACTTTAGGGACTTTTCAAAACTCGACTTGATGTTATTTTGAAAGAACTAAGTGGATAGCACTGGCGAGCTTTGTTGGGCTGAATGGCCTCTTCTCCTCTAAATTGTTATAAAATACACCCCTGTTCCAAAGTCTACCACTCCACCACATACAAGAGATAAAAATTTAACCACATCGCTAGCACACAAGCATTAACAGTCCCAGTTGAAAGCAGTTATTATAAAAACTTCGCACAAATGTTAATGTTAGGTAAGCTGCAGAAGATGAGCAATCACTAGCTGGCGTAAAGAAGTGAAATGTTTGGCACAGTCCTTATATTAACTATTCGGATGGATTAAAGGGCAGGTTCTTTTTCATGTAATTGTGATGCTACTGCTGAAAAAAGAAAAAACAATTCCTGGAGAGTCTTATGTCAAGTTTAAAACATAAAGTCACTCCTGTGGATCGTCTTTGGCACTGCACAAAAGCAGCACTATAAAAATCAAACCAACTTATCAAATGTAATATGTGCCATGGAGCAGAATAAAGCACTCGCCTTGACTACATACGTGTGGGAGCACTTCATAAAGATCTCCATAAAAATCAACACTTTGTTGACTGTTGGTAACTGGTACAACATCTCACTAGTTGTCTAGTCTGTTAACACAGCGGGCACCTTTGCCATTTGCAGTGATGGGCAAAACTCCACTGTGTAAGAGCTGCTGTGCTGTAAAGTCAGGGTGCTGGTGAGACTTAGTGAAGTGGTTTTGCAGCCTTGCTCTGCTGATTTAGTTACTGTACAGTTGATATGACACTTGATATCACCAATCTCGTTGTTAACGTCTCTGTTCATATATATTTTTGCATGTAGTTTTTTTTTTTCTTCATGACATATGCACATCAAAAGATCCTGTGGGCCCATGTTATGGTAAATGCTCCTTCAAAGTCACTGTTTTTCTATTACTTAATTGACAATAACTGTAACAGTGCTGTTTAAATAAGTAATAATAGCCTCATTCTTTTCATGTATGAACAAGTGAAAGCAAATGAATTTTCACCGGTCACATGCGAAACGAAGCTGACATCAGATTTTAGACTCTTTGATGTGAAGCCTGTAAGGTGGCTTGGTGTGACTTTACCAGTTACTGGGAAGAACGAGGATCGGCACCATTGAGGAGAACATGCAGCACAGAAAGGACAGCAGTGGTCAGCATTACCAGCTCTAAACACCTCTGAACATGACCTGCACCAAAATGCTTTAATAAAACGTTATAAGTTAAGAGTTTTCATGAACCCTAATGGAAAGGTTCTGCACCGTGTGGTTGACATGACAAAACCATTTGATATTTTTGTTCTGATTGTTAGGGTAATCATTCATTATATATTATATATATATATACACATATTTATATATATATCCATCCATCCATCCATTAATTTTCCAACCCGCTGAATCCGAACACAGGGTCACGGGGGTCTGCTGGAGCCAATCCCAGCCAACACAGGGCACAAGGCAGGAACCAATCCCGGGCAGGGTGCCAACCCACCGCAGATAGATATATATATCTATCTATTTCATGACATAAATTAAATAAATTATTATATATTTATTTAGTTTCATTATGTCAGTACATAGTTATCTATTTGGATGCCCTGCTTGGCCATATGCACAGTAAAAGGTCCTGAGAGGCACTCCTTCTGTGTTTCCAACTCCACTTGATTTCTCTTCTTAGAAGAATTAAGTGAACAGGACTGGTGAGCTTTGTTCCAGTATGAAGCTTGTATTTCCACACCTCCCAAAGCTCATGAAGGCAGCGTGAGAGATGCCAACCGGCCCAGTGGGTTTGTTTTTATTCCTCCTAAATTAAAGAGCTCATGGCTGACACCATCTGACTAACAATTGTATGTTATTAGTTTAAGATGACTGTGTGTGTGTGTGTTAATGGGACTGCACTGTTATGAGAAATTAATGTAGAAAGTCAGGGAATTTCAAACAATTCACCGACTTTTAATTACAATTCTACTTTTGTGTAATTTTTACTGAGGACAGGCTTGGAGTGTTTGAACAAATTTACAGCTACAATGCGAGAGCAGCAAGTTGCTAAACTTTACAACATTACAGAGATGAACTCTCAAAGGACATTAAACACACAATGTAACACACCCCTGTAACTGCATTTCAGTGCTTCTCATAAAAAAGTACAAGACCTCCCCTTTCAGGCCCATAATCCCCCAACCCTAAAGCTTTTAAGTTTCACTTACTCTTTTCAGCCTGATTTGTAGGTGATGGCTCATCTTCATGAATTCTAACGGATGAAGGGTCTTCGGTCCTCTTTGTGTCAGGCTGTGACGATTCAGACTTCACCAGGATTGAAGGCTCTGATGATGCACAGGGTCTGCTGTGAGAGGAGACTAACCCGGTCACTGCTCCATCTTCACCCCCACACTCTTCCTTGACATTCTGCACACTTTTACAAATGTGTGTCTCGATGCTGACAGATGTCTCTTCAGCCTCTTCTTTAATGCTCACTAACCCTGTCTCACAGTCCTGCTCCTCCTCCTCCTCCTTAATGCAGAGACTCTCCTGTTGAGGGTGGATGGACTCCCACTCACACTCCTCCTTCTTAATACTTACAGCCATTACTTTTCTGGAATTTATGGCAACCTCACACGTCTCCTTTTAAACATTCGTTTGTAATCATAGCAGCAGCTTTTTCTATCTGTGAAAAAAGAAAAAAAGATTTAATTCAATTAAAACTGGACTATTTAGATCTAGCGACATTTGTATTTCATTTCACAACACCCACTCAGTTAAGGTTTTCATCAAGTCAGGCATTTTAAAACATTAACAGTATCTCATTACTCTTCATATCAAATATTCAGATGTCAAAGGAGTGAAGTGAAGGTCCAACAGACTGGAGGAGAAGACCACCTCACACAGTTGGGGGACAGCAGTATTCACAACTACTTCGTCCTCTTCATCTTTTCCCACTTTTATGAGGGTTGATGTGTTTGATCAGCCATCCCCAAAAAGCTCAGTCCTGCACTTCATCAGTTAAGCTCTTTTCTTTGAGATCTGCTTTTATCGAGCCACTTCAGCTTTGGGCTCCATTGCTTTCTCTTCCCTGTACTTCATTTCTCCTTTCCTCACCTCATCACATGTCCATACCACTTTTCTGTACATTCTTACATCTGTCTCTCCCACTTTTGTTGTACCTCCAATTGTCTCATTACTCGTTTAGTCCTTTTTTGTAACTCTGGACATCCATCTCCACATTCTCATGTGTGCCACATTCAACTTCTTCTTCTGAGCTCCCTTTACTGCCCACCACGTCTCAGCTCCATACATCATTGCTGGTCCTACTACTGCTTTAAAAACCTCACCTTTAACCTTCATCTTAATTCTTCAATCGCCACAATACTCCTGATACCTTCTTCCATGTGTTCCATCCACACTCCACTCTATGGGTTGTTTCTCCATCGAGCTATCACTCCTATATATCCTAGCTATTTAAATGTATCCAATCATATCAATGGCTCTCCCTGCAGGCTAACCTCTGAATCCCGACTTACACCTCATGAATTCTGTTTTCTTCTTGCTTATCTTCTGAAGTCCTTCTCCATTCTAGAAAATTCCCGTTTTCTGGTTTTACACAACACAATGTCATCAGCCAAAAGCACACACTGGGGGGATTTGATCTTTTATCTCATGACTCAACACATCTATCAGATTGAAAAGTTAAGGACTTCAAGAAGATCCCAGGTGCAGACCTCCTCTAACCGGGGTCTTGCCTGTCATCCCAACACAATTCTGGGACTGTGACGATGCGGGTTCGCTCCAGGTTCCCATGCAGCTTCAGGGAGCTCTTGAACCCGACACTGTCGGTAATGTCACCGATGAGCTCAGCAGTGAGGCACAACAAATGGAGCAAGGGGATGGTGTAAAAAAGTGCCAAGTGCTTCTATTTAAAACAACAACAAAATAATCAAAAACAAAGTGTTCAAATAAATAGAGTGCAGTGTCTTATCAATTTCCATAAATAAATAATCCATAAAAACAGTTGTGAAGTGGAGGTTAAAAAAAACAAACAATATATGAATCCTTTAAAACAATGGCTGGAAGCAATCCTTTAAAAACACAAAGCCCGGTGTCTCCTTTTACCTGGCGGCTCCCCTGCTTCTCCGCAACAGGAGAGTCGCCCTACCAGCAGCTGACCTTCTTCCCACACGACTGATCTGGAGGCTTCCCGATCCCTGGCTTCGGTTTAGCACTCTCCAGACCGGGACTTGGCTTCCCCAACGACCAGTATGCTCACGCTGGGGAATTCACCACCCAAGCCTCCCGCTGTCTTACACGGCGAGCCATCCGCCTACACCGGTCACTCCAGCTCCTTGATCGCTCAGCTGGAGCGACCGCTTCCTTCAGCCTCACCGAGTGTCGGCCAAACACACTTCTCGGGGGAACCATGAGCGCTCGCTCGCTCGCTCTCCCCTCATGCACAAGCTTTCTCCTCCAGCTTCCTTTGTTCTTCTTCACTCCCACAACCTCCGTTTCTTTCTTTCTTTCTCTTCCCTACTAGCCGCCTTGCACTTCTATTTATGATGGGGACGTGGTTCAGCTGTGGCAATCAGCGGCTCCTGGGAACAATTATGGAAAGCGGATGACTCCTCACCTGTGCACTTAAGTGAGACTCGCCCGCATCGCAAATCACCCCAGGAACCACTTCAGCCACACACCACCACGCGGCAATTATTTATTTAAAACTGGCCTTTTTGACGTGAGCTGTGGACCCGCTACACCACAATGACCCAAACAGTATGTCTGTGTGTTTAATTCAAGTAGTGAATCCTGCTGACCTTAATGATGGAATCAATCCCGGTCC